>NW_027507758.1:578074151-578099968 GCF_037356315.1 Lithobates pipiens
AAATATTGTTTTTTTTCAAACACTCTTTTGTTTATAGCGCAGCAAAAAAAAAAAAAAAAAAAAACGCAGAGATGATCAAATACCACCAAAAGAAAGCTCTATTTGTGGGGAGAAAAAAATGGATGTAAATTTTGTTTGGGTGCAACGTCGCACGACCGCACAATTGTCAAAGTGACGCAGTGCTGAATCGCAAAAAGCGCTCTGATTATTCATCAGCCAAATCTTCCGGGGCTGAAGCGGTTAATATGCGTTTACAAGCGTCAAGCGGTGCGCTGGCAGGACGTCAGGGAAAAGTCCTGCCAGCAGCTTCTTTGGAGTGGTGAAGGAGCGGTGTGTTTACCGCTACTCCGCTGCTGCTCCCCATTGAAATCAATGGGGCAGCGCTGTAATGCCGCTGGCAAAACGCCGATATTGCGGCGTATTGCCGGTGGTTTTAACCCTTTCTCGCCGGCTAGCGGGGGGTAAAAGAGCCCCGCTAGCGGCCGAAATGCGCCACAAATCCGGCGGTGAAACGTTGCTAAAAATAGCGACGTTTTACCGACCATGCTATGGGCGGTGTGGTGTGAAAGGGGTCTTAAGGTGGGAAAAACAATGCCCCATGTGTGGTGTCAGTGGGAGAAATTGTGCCACATGGCTAGTGTCAGTAGGAGGAAATGTGCCCAATAGTTGGTGTCATTGGAAGGAATTGTGCCCAATTCAGTGGGAGAAAATGCGCCCAACTGTCGGTGTCTTTGGGAGGAATTGTGGCCAATTCAGTGGGAGGAATTGTGTCCAATTGTTGGTATCATTGGAAGGAATTGTGCCCAATTCAGTGGGAGGAATTGTGCCCAATTGTTGGTGTCATTGGAAGGAATTGTGTCCAATTCAGTTGGAGGAATTGTGTCCAATTGTTGGTGTCTTTGGGCACAATTTCCCTCACTGAATTGGGCACAATTCCTCCCAATTGTTGGTGTCATTGGAAGGAATTGTGCCCAATTCAGTGAGGGAAACTGTGCCCAGTTGTCGGTGTCTTTGGGAGGAATTGTGTCCAATTGTTGGTGTCAGTCGAAGGAATTGTGCCCAATTAAGTGGGAGGAATTGTGTCCAATTGTCGGTGTCTTTGGGAGAAATTGTGCCCAATTCAGTGAGGGAAATTGTGCCCAATTGTTGGTGTCTTTGGGAGAAATTGTGTCCCATCACTGGTGTCATTGGGGGAGGAATTGTGTCCAATTCAGTGGGAGAAACTGTGCTCAATTGTTGGCATCTTTGGGAGAAATTGTGTCCCATCACTGGTGTCATTGGGGGGGGATTGTGCCCCTTCATTGGTGTCAGTGCGGAGAAATGATGCCCCTTTATTGATGTCAGTGAATGAAACAGTACTTCAAGGGCCAGATAAGCAAAAGATGGGCCGCAAAGCAAAAGGCCACATCTGACCCCCGGGTAACAATTTGGAGACCACCGCCCTAGACCTGTGGGAAGTATATGATCTCCACCATGTGTAAGCTAAAAACGAATTTCTGCAGAGGCAGAGGAGCGATCACAGAGTATAATAAACCTGGCATTATTCTTCAGTGGGGGGGACGGTATGGCAGGACACTTTCCTTTTTCTTTACCTTCCAAGATTTTACTACTTTCCATTCGGAACTTCTATAAAAAATAAAGACAGAGAGAGGCGAGAAGAGACTACAAGCAGCTATGTCCTGATCTATAGATACAGGATCATCATTGTGGAATATGGAATGAGATCACCCAGAAACACACAGCAGACGGGAGATGTAAGCAGAAGATTTTATTGAGATCAGTCACAGAGAGAGAAACACAGGACAGAATCCACATTAATGAGACACAGGATGGGTCAGACATTGATATCATGAGATGAGGATGGAGAGGAAGAGAGGAAAGGAGGACACAAGACTGCAGTAGTGCGGCTGTTCTACCCGCTGAACCATTCTGAAGTCTGTGAAGCCAGATTTTGGGATCCAGGCCCCCCTGCCAGTCAGCACAGAAAGGCCCCGAGCCCTCTGCAGGCTGTGTTACAGTTGAGCCAATTCTCAGGCCGGGTCCAGTCTGAGAAAGCAAAGAGCAGAAGCACGCCCATGAGGTCATCACTCTGCCCTCTACCCCTTTGAGGAAGCTCTTGGTCTTAGGACAACGCCATGCAATGCAAAAGACTTGGCTTACCAGGCAGCCACCTCCTCTCTGCATGCTGCTCTACAAAGTATTAGGAGGCTGGACAACAAGATTTGGGTATTTTTGCTGCCAGCTATATATACTGTACCAATACATTTCTCTTACAATAAAGCAGCTCATCGATTATGCATTTATCTTAGGCCAGTGATGGTGAACCTTGGCACCCCAGATGTTTTGGAACTACATTTCCCATGATGCTCATGCACTCTGCAGTATAGTTGAGCATCATGGGAAATGTAGTTCCAAAACTTCTGGAGTGTCAAGGTTCATCATCACTGTCTTAGGGGAAAAAAAATTGCTTGATTTTCCCATCAACCCAGTCAGTGTTGGAGGAATCCCTCCGGCAGTGATATTGTGTTCTGCCGGCTGGAGGCCTTCACTTGGTGCTCTTAATTGAGACAAGTACACACTATAGAGGGGGGTACGCTTTCTTCATATTTCATGTCTGAGGTTTATAATCCAGTTTAATGAATACAGCTAGAACAGAGTATTATATAGATTTGTAATTTAATATGTTACTAAAGCCACAACAATAAAATCAGTCTGTATATGCAGTAAAGCATGCTTGTTATACTCACTGTGGAACCTAAGGGGTCATTCCTCTGCTTTGTGTAAAGAGGCTGTTTAATCTTGTCTTCTCTGTTCTTCCCCTTCTTTCACTGTCCCCAATCTATCTGCTGATAGTACAGAGCCTTGGAATAACTCTGCACATGCTCAGTTTGGTGTGTATTGCTAGAGTTTTTTTGGGGGGAGGGTGCATGTGATCAGCACAGGGCCAATCAGCACTGTCCAGACAGAAGGTCAGTGGTCCTGCAGCCTCGTGGAATAGTCAGAGGAGAATGAAAACTCCCCCTACAAGCTTTCCCAAGACAGCAATAGAAGTTACAAGACTGCTATATACTGCTTATAAGAAAAGCTATTCAGCAGTTTATATTTACTAAAATAATTGCATTTCTGTGTAAAGTGGGAGACCAGATATAGTAAATGCAGGGTCCTGGGTTTAGTAACCCTTTAAAAAAAATGTATACCATAGGAGTTTTAGAACACAGACTATATATTTTACAAAGTTCTAGTAAGTAGGTTATATGAGAATCCAGATCCCAGAGGGTGGATTATATTGAGATGACACGGAAAGCCCTCCTCTTACAGAGACGGATCTATATTAAATCAGAGAGGGTCATATGCATAGAAAACACCAAATGAAATTATAAGATCACAGTGACAGATCCCACACAGATTCGATTATAGATCACAAAGGCAGATCACATCCTTGGGTTGCATTACAATCAATCACAAAAGGCAAATCCCTCAACAGGTTTTACCAAACCCCAGAACCAGATCAAAACCACTCCACACTCAGAACTGGGTTACACAGATCTGAGCTCTCCCTCTCTCTCTCTCTCTCTCTCTCTCGCACACACACACACACACACACACACACACACACACACACACACACATGAATATGTCAGGTTACATAGACAGATCTACCCAGGGCCGGTGCGACCACTAGGCAAACTAGGCAGCCGCCTAGGACGCACTGCTGCCTAGGGCACCCGGCCACTGGTATTCCCACTCTTTTCTCTCTGCAGCAAGCAGCCGCTGCTCGGAGGACTGTATCTGTGTCCCCACTCTCGAATGAATGGAAGCAAGCAAACATTCTTTGAGGGGCGCTGGAGAGGCTGCATTTGACGGGCGCTGGGGAGGCTGCATTTGACGGGCGCTGGCAGGCGCTGGGGAGGCTGCATTTGACGGGCGCTGGCAGGCGCTGGGGAGGCTGCATTTGACAGGCGCTGGGAGGGCTGCATTTGACAGGCGCTTCATTAAAATGGTGGGGTATACAGGGGCATGGAAAAGGGGGTGGAGTCAGGGGTGGAGCCAGGGTGGGGGGAGGCAAAACAAGGTTTTACCTAGGGTGTCAAAAATCCATGCACCAGCCTTGGATCTACCAAACACCACGGTGAACAGATCTCACAGATACGGGATGATCTCAGTTGAACACACAGCACGCACCATATCAGATCACACAAAGATCGATCACATCAGGACCACACAGATCTCAGTGACAAGATCACAAAGGCTGGTTATGTAGAATCACAGTCCGATCCCACAGAGATGACAAAGAAAAGATCCCGCCATACAATGAATCCCAGCTCGACCAAAGAGGAGAAGACATGACATTTCTCAGACATTCAATGCGGCCAGATCCCGGGTCTGTAACATACAATACACGCGTTTCATGAATATGAACATGCTGATCGGGGGGTGTAGGAGGAGACCGACCATTCTCTACACATTGTGAAGTGCTCTTATTACCTGTACAATGCAATCACAGAAAACGAAGAGGAACCCCAAGTCAAACTGAAAATGGAATTCAGAAAAGTCGACCATTTTACACGGCCGACTATTTACAGTTCTGTGCAGCCCGTTTTCCGATTCACATACTACTACTGCCCCAACATGCAGCCATAAAGGCATCACCCTCCTGCCACTGGACTACAACCCCAATTCTAAGAAAGGTATTTTGTGTAAAATCTGCAGAATAGAACTAAAACAAATGTGAACAATAGTCAGACCCGCGCACACAAGCGCTTTAGGAATAGGTGAAAGAAATACGAATCTGACATATCTAATGGGTGAAAATCAAAACATCCATTCTATAGGCAGCTGCTAAAAAAAAAAAAAAAAAAAAAAAAATACAAACATAAAATTGTAACAAACACGAGCAGCGCTCGTACAGCAACACACTGTTGATATAAAAACTGTAAACTTAAAGTTGTGTTCCACAGAAAAAAAAAAAAAAGTCATTAAAATTCCTTAAAAAAAAAAAAAAAAACATTTAGAATTTTTTTTTTTTTTTAATTCCCCTCTAAATGCCTGTTGCTAGGGGGTCCCTCGTAGTGTGCCTGGGCTTGTGAAATCACTTCCCCTCGGCTCAGGAAGGGCTCAGCTCTGCCCCTCCCTCCTGTCAGTCATCTGGGACACGTGACGGGTCCCAGATGACTGCGAGCGGAGCTTCGATCCCCGGCATCGCTGGACCCTGGGACAGGTAAGTGTCCGATTATTAAAAGTCAGCAGCTGCAGTATTTGTAGCTGCTGACTTTTATTATTTTTATTTTTTATAGGGAAACTCCTCTTTAATACAGCCATACCCCACTTTTAAGTACATAATGGGAACAGAGAATGTATGTAAAAACGAAAATGTACTTAAAGTGAAGCAATACCCCTTTTCACTTCTGGGGGTGGGGGGGGGGGGAGAGAATCAGGGGCAGCAGTTGGGGGGGCGGGAGAATCAGGGGCAGCAGTTGGGGGGCGGGAGAATCAGGGGCAGCAGTTGGGGGGCGGGAGAATCAGGGGCAGCAGTTGGGGGGGGGGGGGGGGGGAGAATCAGGGGCAGCAGTTGAGCGGGGGGGAGATCAGGGGGGCTGTAGAGGGAGGGTCAGGGCCTATAGTGGAGGGCTATGGGCTGTAGTGAGGGGGTCAGGGAGTGAAGGTTATAGTACTGCATAGTAAAACACTTATGTTTAGGCAGCAACTCTGGGCTGGCTGCCAGGTATGCCTAGTGGGCAGGCACTTTTCTTCTTCATTTGTAGCCTCTTCACTGACAACTCCAGACGGCAGCTCCATACTGCGGGTATGTCCGTACTCGCAAGTGTATGTAAAGTGAGTGTACTTAAAGCGGGGTATACCTGTACAGTGCTGGAAAAGGGAATAATTGCTAAAATAAACAGTTCAATGTAGTTTCTACATTAGGTACTGGAAAAAGGAATGATTGCTACAATAAAAAGTCAGTGTAGTTGCTACTTTGTACAGTTCAATAATAAGGGATGAATGGGATTGTGCTCCATTGTAGGCTGCGATTCTCAAGTCACAGCTGAGCTCTCTGTGTCGCTATGAAATACACACTTACCAGATATAGGCAAGTGTACAGCCTATAATGAACATCTCTCCCCGATCCTCTGCGATCGTTCTCACTGGAAAAAGAGCAGGTTCTGTGTGGCTCATTCTGCTGATCTTTCAATCCAATACCTCCACCGCAAGATTGTGAGTAATTCAGGCTCTTTGAAAAAAAGTTGCGGTCTCACAAAAATTTTTTTAGCCCCATAACGTGACACCGTAAAAGCAATTTATTGTCCAATCATCAGTAAAAACACATGCACCAGGTAGGTACGTTCATATACTCCAATTACGTTCCAAGTCAGATCAAACTCCGGATGATGGGGTAACAGGTGTCCGTTTCTAACATGGACTCGCTCTTTTCTCTCCAACATGATTGCTGACTCGTGTGCTCATTCCCTGGCATGTTTCGCAACCCTTTGATGAAGTCAGTATGACGAAACATGTCAGGGAATGAGCACACGGTGTTGAAGTAGGCTGGGATCACACCATTGCGAATTGAATGCGGGATCTCTGCATCCAAATTCACGCACAATTCGAACACGATCCCATTCATCCCTTATTATTGAACTATTCAATGTAACTACACTGACTTTTTCTTGTAACAATCATTTCTTTTTCCAGTGCCTAATGTAGCCGCTACAGCAAACTGTTAATTTTAGCAATTATTTTGATTATCGATTATAAAAAACAAAAAAAAAACAAACATATACTTACCTCCACTGTGCAGCTCATTTTGCACAGAGTGTCCCTGAACACCGTCTTCTGGGGTTCCTCAGCAGCTCTCGCGGCTCCTCCCCACATCAAAGAGCCCCCTAGGAGAAGCGCTCTCCCCAGGGGGGGGCGTTGGTTACCTTGTGTGGAGCGCGCTCCTGAATCCATTCGGCATCCATAGCCTCCGATTGTATGACTCTGCACCGCCCCCCGGCGCCCGTGTCATTGGACTTGATTGACAGCAGCGGGAGCCAATGGCTGCGTTGCTATTAATTTATCCACTCAAGAGCCGAGAACCCCGGGCAGAGGGATAGGTTTGTTACAATTATAACAATAGAATGCAGTGACTTTCAAACCACATCAACCCATATTTATTCACAATAGAAAACATAACAAATTTGCCATTTTAAGAAAAAAATAAGGTTGTTTTGAAACTGATGGCAGCAACAAGTCTCACAAAAGTTGGGACAAGGCCATGTTTACCATGGTGCAACATCACTTTCTATTAATGTGGAGTGCCACCCAAAAGGGAAAGTTCCGCTTTAAAGGACTTTTTCCCCGCTCCTGTTGAAGAATGGGCACTTTTGAGGCGGGGGGACGAACAGGTACCCAATTTTGACAGTTACTCGCTCCCACTTCCCCTCCCTCACGCAGTCTTCTGGGACACCGACAGGTCCCAGAAGACTGCATTGACCAGACACTATGCCCAGTGCTACTCGTGCATGCGCAGTGGGCACCCGGCTGTGAAGCCGCAAGCTGTCACAGCCGGGTGCCCAAATTGAAGATGCCAGCGCAGAGGAACAAAGAAAGTGGGTGCGACCGACTGGGGTGAGCACACCGCTGGATTGTGGGACAGGTGAGAGTGGCTAATTTTTAACAGTCAGCAGCTACAGTTTTTGTAGCTGTTGGCTTTTATATTTTCACAGGTGACTGGAACTCCACTTTAACACTCTTTAGGGCTCGGTTCACACTGCCTTATGCGAACCGCTGGGATTGTCAATACAAAGTTAATGACAAGATCGGTTCACATATCGCAGTGCAAGCTGTCAATTCGAACATGAATCGGATCGCATGGGGGTGAACACCCATGAGATCCGATTCTGGTTTGGACAAAAAAAAAAAAAATTGTCCTGCATGACAATCTGTATGGCTGAACTTGCATCGCACAGACAACACATGTGATTTGAACAGCAGTGCAGTGCGAATCACATGCAATGTCGCACAGCAGTGTGAGCCCAGCCTATACAGTGGTGTGAAAAAGTGTTTGCCCCCTTCCTCATTTCCTGTTCCTTTGCATGTTTGTCACACTTAAGTGTTTCGGAACATCAAACCAATTTAAACAATAGTCAAGGACAACACAAGTAAACACAAAATGCAATTTGTAAATGAAGGTGTTTATTATTAAAGGTGAAAAAAAATCCAAACTATCATGGCCCTGTGTGAAAAAGTGATTGCCCCCTAAACCTAATAACTGGTTGGGCCACCCTTAGCAGCAACAACTGCAACCAAGCGTTTGCAATAACGTGCAATGAGGCGTTTACAGCGTCCTGGAGGAATTTTGGCCCACTCATCTTTGCAGAATTGTCCTAATTCAGTTACATTAGAGGGTTTTCGAGCATGAACGGCCTTTTTAAGGTCATACCACAACATCTCAATAGGATTCAGGTCAGAACTTTGGCTAGGCCACTCCAAAGTCTTCATTTGTTTTTCTTCAGCCATTCGGTGGTGGACTTGCTGGTGTGTTTAGGATCATTGTCCTGCTGCAGAACCCAAGTTCGTTTCAGCTTGAGTACACGAACAGATGGTCGGATATTCTCCTTCAGGATTCATATTTCCTTTTATCACGGCAAGTCTTCCAGGTCCTGAAGCAGCAAAACAGCCCCAGACCATCACACTACCACCACCATATTTTACTGTTGGTATAATGTTCTTTTTATGAAATGCAGTGTTCCTTCTACGCCAGATATACTTGGACACACACCTTCCAAAGAGTTCCACTTTTGTCTCATCGGTCCACAGAATGTTGTCCCAAAAGTCTTGGGGATCATCAAGATGTGTTGTGGAGAAATTGAGACGAGCTTTGATGTTCTTTTTGCTCAGCAGTGGTTTTCTCCTTGGAACTCTGCCATGCAGGCCATTTTTGCCCAGTCTTTTCCTGATGGTGGAGGCATGAACGCTGACCTTAACTGAGGCAAGTGAGGCCTGCAGTTCCTTGGACGTTGTTGTGGGGTCTTTTGTGACCTCTTGGATGAGTCGTCGCTGCGCTCTTGGGGTAATTTTGGGCGGCCGGCCACTCCTGGGAAGGTTCACCACTGTTCCATGTCTTCGCCATTTGTGGATAATGGCTCTCACTGTGGTTCGCTGGATTCCCAAAGCTTTGGAAATGGCTTTATAACCCTTTCCAGACTGATAGATCTCAATTACTTTCTTTCTCAATTGTTCCTGAATTTCTTTGGGTCTCGGCATGATGTGTAGCTTTTAAGGATCTTCTGGTGGACCTTACTGTGTCAAGCAGCTCCTATTTAAGTGATGCCTTGATTGTGAACAGGTGTGGCAATAATCAGGCCTGGGTGTGGCTAGAGAAATTGAACTCAGGTGTGGACAACCACAGTTATAGTATGTTTTAACAAGGGGGGCAATCACTTTTTCACACAGGGCCATGATGGTTTGGATTTTTTTTTCACCTTTAATAATAAACACCTTCATTTACAAATTGCATTTTGTGTTTACTTGTGTTGTCCTTGACTATTGTTTAAATTGGTTTGATGTTCCGAAACACTTAAGTGTGACAAACATGCAAAGGAACAGGAAATGAGGAAGAGGGCAAACCCTTTTCCCACCACTGTATGTATGGGAACTGAGGAGACCAGTTGCTGGAGTTTTGGGATAGGAATGTTGTCCCATTCTTGTCTGATATAGGGTTCAAACTGCTCAACAGTACTGGGTTGTATTTTTTATTTCAAATCTTTTCAATCAGTGAAAGGTCTGGACTGCAGGCAAGCAAGGTAAGCACCTGGACTCTTCTATGAAGCCATGTTGTTGTCATAGATGCAGCATGCGCTTTAGCATTGTCCTGCTGAAAAATGTAAAGCCTTCCCTGAAAAAGGCATCTGGATGGGAGCATATGCTGCATCAAGGCTGGATTCACACCAATGCAGTTTTAGTGCTTTTTGCATTTTGCATATTTGCACCACAGTCCATTTAACATGGTTTCCTATGGAACACATTCTGTAGGGCAAATCTGCAAAAAGGACTAAAAATGCATAGGTGTGAATCCAGCTTAATACCTGTATATATCTTTTAGAATTGATGGTGTCTATCCAGATGTGCAAGCTTCCTATTCCACCCACACCACTAATACACCCCCCCCCCCCCCAACACCATTAGAGAGGCAAGCTTTTGAACAGAGTGCTGATAACCAGTCAGAAGGTCACTCTCCTTATTTACCCAGAGCATGTGGCACCCATGGTTGCCAAAAAGAATGTAAAATTTAAATTTGTCTGACCACAGTAGTATTTCACTTTGTAACAGACCATTTTAACTGGTTCCCAAACAGCTGCCGCAGTTATACTGCAGCAGGTTTGCTCCCTGGGAGAGCCGTCACAGCTGTAAGTCGGCTCTTTAAGACACTGTAGGAGGCCCACACGTGCTCGCAGCATGTCCAGGAGGGCACAATAACCTTCGGGCACCCACGATCGCTCATGACAGAACAAGAACCGGGATGTGTGTGTAAACACACAAATCCCAATTCTCTCAGGGGAGGGGAGACAGATTGTGTGTTCATACTATGTATGAACACCGATCGGTCTCCTCCCTTAGTCAGTGTCACCCCCCCCCCCCACAGTTAGAACAGACCCAGGGAACAAAGTTAACCCCTTGATCCCCCCGTAGTGTGAACCCCTTCCCTGCCAGTGGCATTTATACAGTAAATCTGTGCGTTTTTATAGCACTGATTGCTGTATAAATGTCACTGGTCCCAAAAATGTGTCAGAAGTGTCCGGTTTGTCCACCGCAATATCGCAGTCCCGATAAAAATTGCTGATCGCCACCACTAGTAAAAAAAATAATAATAATAATAATAATAAAAAATTGCATAAATCTATCCCCTATTTTGTAGACGCTATAACTTTTGCACAAACCAATCAATATATATGCTTATTGCATTTTTTTTTTTTTAACCAAAAATATGTAGGAAAATAAATATCGGTTTAAACCGAGGAAAAAGTTTGTTTAGATTTTTTTTAAATTGGGATATTTATTATAGCAAAAAGTAAAAAAAAAAAAAAAAAAAAAAAAAAAAAAAAAAAGAGTGTTTTTTTCAAAATGGTTGCTCTTCTTTTGTTTATAGCACACAAAATAACCGCAGAGGTGATCAAATACCACTAAAAGAAAGCTCTATTTGTTGGAAAAAAAGGACGTAAATTTTGTTTTGGTACAGCGTCACACAACTGCGCAATTGTCAGTTAAAGCGCCGCAATGCCGTATCGCAAAAAATGGCCTGGTCAGGAAGGGGGTAAATTTTTCCAGGGCTGAAGTGGTGAAGCTTTGGCCCAGAGAAGGGGGCAGGGTTTCTGGATCATGTTCAGATATGGCTTCTTCTTTGTACGATAGAACTTTAGCTTGCATTTTTGGATGGCACGGCAAACTGTGCTTGCAGACAGTGATGTTTGGAAGTATTCCTGAGCCCACGCAGTGATGCCCATCACAGAATACTGCCTGTTTTTAATGCAGTGCCATCTGATGGCCCAAAGATCACAGGCATTCAGTATCGTGTTTCCTTGTCTCTTATGCACAGAGATTTCTACAGATTCTCTGTATCTTTTGTTATTGTGTACTGTAGATGATTACATATTTAAAGCCTTTGCGATTTTAGGTTTAAGAACATTATTCTAAAAACTGCTCACCAATTTTTAGATGCAGCTTTTCACAGATTGGTGAACCTCCGCCCACCTTTGCTTCTGAGACACTCTGACTTTCTAAGATGCTCTTTTTATACCTGATCAGGTTACTGACCTGTAGCCAAATCACTTTAGTTGCAAAATGATCTTCCAGCTCTTCCTTGTTACATCCACTTGCTTTTCCAGCTTTTTGTTGCCCTGTCCTAACTTTTTTGAGATGTGTTGCTGCCATAAATTTCAAAATTAACTTCTTTTTTCCCTAAAATGGTCCATTTTCTCAGTTTATACATTTGATATGTTTTCTATTTTTTATTGTGAATAAAATATGGGTTTATGAGATTTGCAAATCATTACATTGTTTCTATATAGATTTTACACAGCGGTCAAAATTTTTGGAATAATAAACATATTCAAGACGGTGCACCCATGATGCAGGATTCCCAGAATGCCCAACTCATTTCAGAAACTCTCAGGGGAATTCAGAAAGGTTTCAAATTCCATCGTGAAAGTGTTTTGGCGAATGTGCCGGATTCATGTACCTACCAGAAACAAGTACTGGATACTCCCTCCCCAGTCACTCCAACAAGGAGTGAATTTTTGTACTAGAGGTGGGCGGAGCCCAATGGGAAACTGAGGCTAGATCCCGACCAAGTGATATATTTCCCCATTCTTAGCACTGCCATATCTAAAGACTAGCATTATATTGACAGCAGTGACCAATCAGAAATGACAGGAAAACAGGCAGAAGAGGGGGGTGGGGTGTTTCTAATCCCTGGACCGCTAAGCTGGCTGACAGTTTTGCAACCCTGGAGGCAAGTACAGCACGGACCTTGAGGGGTGGGGGGGTGGAGATTAGGGGTGTCCAGCATTAGTTCACCTTTATATTTTTTCTGTAAAAGTAAACTAACCCCTTTAAGACGCCTTTACACTTTTTATACATCGTTACATGCCTAGATAATCCCCTGGAAATCATTGTAGTAGACATCACTACTCCAGTGATCTCCACTTGCTTCCGGGTCCTGTGCTGAGCAGCCGGCTTGCTGCATTCTGAACACAGGAGGTCAGCCGCTCAGCACATGTACCCATTCAAAGAATGCTCTGCATTTTCTGATTGAATGCAAAGTTTTCTCCGATTGGATGAGGTGGAGAAGTGGGGCAGTCATATCACACAGAGACCTGCGTCTTTCTGCAGCTTCCTAAGTGCACTTTTTCTCCACTTGACTGCAGCCTTCAAACGCAACTTCAGCCAAAAATAACAAAATTAAAATGAGTCTATTAAGAGTTAAAATAATAATTTTGGCTTTTGGTGTAACATTTAATACAAAAATTCTGCCTGCGGTACTTTTTTTTTTTTTTAAACACTAGATATAACCAGTCTGATGGCCAGTATCATTCAACACACTTCCTCTGAGCCCAGGTAACCCTGGAGCTGCCCCCAGCCGCCTGAACTGGACAGTAAAAGGAGAAGCAGCAGTGATGAGCTCATCAGTCTGTTTTCTCCACCTAAAAACATGTCAGCACATCTGATTGATTCTGTGTGACGCCCTGTCACCCTCCAGTCCCTATTGTACAGTAGCTGCAAATCCAAGTACTCCTTTTATTAAAAAATACATTTAAAAAAAATACACAAAAATTATTTCTTAAGACTCAGTATACGATATTCGCTGTACTCTAGGCATACCATGTTTAATACACATCAATTAAAAAAATTTAAAAAAGGAAACTGCTTGCATATAAAAAATTAAAATAAACAAATAAAAAAAAAAAATAAAAAAAAAAAAATAAAACACATTTACAGACATAATGATTACCTATGTGCATTAATTTGTATCTTTTGGATCGGTCTAGAGCAGGGGTCTCAAACTGGCGGCCCTCCAGCTGTTGCGAAACTACAAATCCCATGATACATTGCAAGGCTGACAATTACAAGCATGACTCCCACAGGCAGAGGCATGATGGGACTTGTAGTTTCGCAACAGCTGAAAGGCCACCAGATTGAGACCCCTGGTAGAGGTTAGCTTAAATCTCATGAAGCATTGATTTTAATTCCACACATAATGGTTCCTTCCGCTCCCCTCAGAGACATACAAAACAACACATTGAAACAAAAAAGTGATATAATGAGTATGCAGTAAATTCAGTTGGTCACTGATACAAAACCCTAAGTCCGGGGGAAAAAAAAAATGTATTGTACAAAATGAGCAACTAAGGCAGAGTCATTAAAACACCCTCCGTGTGTTATGTTTTAGTGGATAGAATAAATAGCCAAATCCTCCCGATTGGATTTCTTGTTAGGAAGGTGCAAATTGCCTGTTATGAAGAAAATAAAAACCTCCACTGGAAATATAGAAACCCATGGATAAAAAACACAGAAGGAAGCTGAATCAAAAACCAAAATCTGCAGGAGAGCCCGTACACGTCAACATAAGAGTCATCTGCAGGCAGAAAAGCAAAAGGACCAATCTCCAGGCTGCACACAAATAGGTGAGGGGGAAGTATACAGTCCAGACTTGGAATGACAGAGATGCTGCTAAACCCGGGTGACACTGAGGCTGCTCTTCAACTCTGCTTGGACCAAAAACGACAGATGTACTCTAGGGGGGTGAAGACGGGCGACCAGCACTGAGCAGAGCTCAGCTTACCTCTCACGGGTCCCAGGAACCGGTGGCTGCCCTTGGGTGGACTCTGGCTACTGCTGGAACAGACGAAGGTAAAGCTGGGGCAGGGTTTGGTCGGGGGAGAGTTCTGCTGACTGCTGCTGCTGGTGGTAGTGCCGTTGCTGTAACTCCGCGATCTGGTCAGACTGTTTTCCGACAATGAGGAGCTGGAGGAGAATAAACAGAAACAAGCTCAAAGAAATGGCAGTTGATTGCCTACCCTTATTCCTCCAATATGATCCTGTTCTCCCCAGACCATGGAAGTCCTCGCAAATTGTAAATGAAATATGTAAGTTCTGTATATAATTGTATTCTATTTTGTATGTATTGCACACTGCCTTTACTGTGCACACGGCACTAATAATGTTTTCATTACATGTTTGCATTCTTTCGAGTCCTGATTAGAATTAGTCTGCCTATGTTACGCCCCTTGTTTCCATAAACGTACAATTGTAATATTAATGTGATACCTACATAATCATGTGTATAAAAACCTTAAATTGCGTCATAATAAAAGTAGAACAGTTATTTGGAAAGATGCGGAGTGTATCTTTTGTGTCTGTTCCCTACTGCAGTAGTTATTAATTTAGAGCCACTAATCAATATGAGGATAGGAGTTACCTATCTATAAATTCCCATGTCACCAATTGAGTAGATTAAGACCTGGTTCACACTGCTGCAATTTGTCATGTGACTTGACAGTTTAAAATTACTTGACAAGTTCCATCCCTGCAATGTAACCGATCAAATCATTGCGACTCAAGGTTTCTGTACTACATTTTGGGATTTCATTGCGACTTGTATAGACTTCTATTAAATGAGGTTGCAATGAAATTGGGAGGTGCAAGTCGCACTGATCTGTGGCTTTGAAATCACTCTGAAGTAGTGCGATTTTAAAGCCGCACTGGTGTGAACCAGGGCTTAAAAGATCAAATCCTCTATGGATTCCCTAATCCAAACTGGCCAAATCATCCTCTCCCCAGAGTTATACATGCCCCCATCTAGCACCTTTGGCCTTTAGAGTTTGTTTACATCCTGTAGGCTGGCAATAATTGCTGCCCATAGACTTCTTTGGGGCTAAGGATATAAACAAACACACAGGCATTGCACACAGATATTACACACAGGGCTAAGGTTCAAACTGGAAGTTGTATTGTGCTCTGGAACACATCGATCTGTGTACTATGCTGTATAACACATTGATCTGTGTACAGGAAGGTGTACCATGCTGTATAACAAATCGATCTGTGTACAGGAAGGTGTACTATGCTGTGTAACACATTGGTCTGTGTACAGGAAGGTGTACTATGCTGTGTAACGCATCAGACTGTGTACAGGAAGGTGTACTATGTTGTGTAACGCATCAATCTGTGTACAGGAAGGTGTACTATGCTGTGTAACGCATCAGACTGTGTACAGGAAGGTGTACCATGTTGTGTAACGCATCAATCTGTGTACAGGAAGGTGTACTATGCTGTGTAACGCATCGATCTGTGTACAGGAAGGTGTACAGGAAGGTGTACTATGCTGTGTAACACGTCGGACTGTGTACAGGAAGGTGTACTATAGGGCTGAACCGATTAATCGATATTATCGATAATGAAAATCATTGTCAACGATTTTCATTATCGATTAGTTGGTCCGCACCATGCGATCCGCGGAGCAGGCCGCGGCCTTAGGAAAGGCCGCGGCTTCGGCCTAGCTCTGGAGCTGGCGGCCATCTTGGTACACCCGGCGGCGGCGAGCTGTGCGCTGACGTCACCCCCAGCGCGTTGTTCAACCTGTGTCAGCCCAAGTGAAGGAATTCTGGAGGAGTCACGTTGGATGCCTTGCCTGCCCTCATTCAAAACTTCTTTTATGCAGGTACCACTACATTTATTACCTAATCTAACCGAATAACTAACTACTATCTATTAGATAGTAGTTGGTTATTATCCAATCCTATCTAAGCCTTTCCACTTGCTCGGCACAGCCACATTGTTGATTTAAATAAAAGGTACAACACTCCCCCCCCAATAAAATGCAGCTTATTACAAGCATAAAAACATAGCATATCACTGACGATTTGCGCCAATAGGCATCCCGGGACGCATCACGGCGGTCTGTTTGGAGGAACTTTGATCGGTGGTGAGCTTGGCGCAAATCATCAATGATATGCTGACTATGTTTTTATGCTTGTAATAAGCTGCATTTTATTGGGGGGGGAGATTGTTTATTTAAATAAAAGGTATAACACTATGTGGCTGTGGGGGGCGGGGATAGTGTTATTTTTTTTGCCGATCCGAAAATTGATCCGATCCGTGACTCTGATCCGAGGAACGATCCGATCCGTGAGTTTTTTGATCCGTTGCACCCCTAGTCCGCACCTTCCCCCCTGCCGTTCTGTTCGAAGCCTGTGTATCCTCCCGTGTCCTACGCATGCACCACGTCCATGAGCACGCAGCTACGCCTGCTTGCATTCGCCACCCAGCTAACGTCCGCCAGCAATACGCCTGCGCAGCTTTCGGCTCCTCCTCCCCCCTCTACCCAGCAGCCTTCCAATAGACCCGCCGCAGAGCGCAGGCGTGGCAAGCCCTCGCCGGGCCGCTTTCCAGCACTGCCGTGATTGGAGGTTGTGCTCTGCACATGCGTGCATCCATCTCCCGGCTTCGGGGTGCCCTTCGCTCCATTTGGAGGAGTCGGCCGAGTCACATGTGGCGGGTCCAGACTGAGACTCCGCCCCACACCACCCGGGACACCGAGGAGGAGCCGTTGTCACCATGAAGGGGTGAGAAAACCCGAGACACTGGAGGGGGGGAGGGGAGCAGTGACACCATGTGAGAGGGGAGGAATGTGTCATCTATACTGGGGGGGACACGTGTGTGTGTGTGTGTGTGTGTGTGTGTGTGTGTGTGTGTGTGTGTGTGTGTGTGTGTGTGTGTGTGTGTGTGTGTGTGTGTGTGTGTATTTCTCCCCTTCTTCATTTTTTTTTTATCCGATTAATCGAAAAAATAATCGGCCGATTAATCGATTATGAAAATAATTATTAGTTGCAGCCCTAGTGTACAATGCTGTGTAACATATCGGACTCTGTACAGGAAGGTGTACTATGCCGTGTAACGCATTGATCTGCATACAGGAAGGTGTATTATGCTGTGTAACGTCAGACTGTGTGCCCAAAGGTGTACTATGCTGTGTAGCACATCAGACTGTGTACAGGAAGGTGTACTATGCTGTGTAATGCCCTGTACACATGGTCGGACATTCCGACTACAAAATCCGTCAGATTTTTTTCAAAACTTGTCTTGCATACACACAGTCACATAAAGTTGTCGGCAAATACAATCGTTCAGAACGCGGCGACATAGAACACGTACGACAGGACTATAAAGAGGGCAGTAGCCAATACTTTTCATCTCGTAATTTATTCTGAGCATGCGTGGCACTTTGTCTGTCAGAATTGTCTACACATGATCGGAATTTAAACGATCGGATTTTGTCGTTGGAAAATTTTAGATCCAGCTCTCAAACTTTGTGCGTCGGAAAGTCGGGCGGAAAAAGTCTGATGGAGCCCACACACGATCGGATTTTCCAACAACGAGATCCGATCGCACATTTTCCGTCGGAAAGTCTGAGTGTGTGTACAGGGCATAACACATTGGTCTGTGTACAGGAAGGTGTATTATGCTGTGTAACACATTGGACTGTGTACACAAAGGCATATATCATCAGCACACTGTAGATCTTTGATATAGCATCCAAAAGTTTATGGATTTAATTGCAATTCTTTGCGGTGAAGGGATCGCTTTAATAAAATTTTGGGCACTGTTCCAAAGATTCAGTGTGTTGGCGAAATTTGCCTTAAAGTGGTTCTAAACTCAAAAGGTTTCTTACCTTAATGCATTCTCTACAATAAAGTGAAAATAAAGGCCCCTCTATTTATTCGACTGACCCCCAACCATAAACATTTACTTGACTCTTGTCACTGCTCCCGAGCCGCTCTCTTCAATTCCCAATTTCAAAAGAGACACTAAGGGCAGTGGAGCCATACGCTCCTGCTGCTGTCAATCGAACTCCTGTGATGAGGCAGCAGGGGTGTGGATTGCCAATGCTGTATATCTATGAATGCACACAACCCAGCTTGGGAGTGCACATGCACGGGTGCCTCCTTAGGAGCCAGCTTGCTAGAGGGAAGAGTGGACTGTGCTGGCAAGGTGGCAAGGGACCTGTCTATGCAATACTGTTGCACAGAGCAGGCAAGTATACAGCAGTTGCTACAGCACCCACCTACTACAAGCCATTTCCAGCAATGTAATGTGCAATGGAAATATTTTCCTGTGTACAGGAAAGAGTACTGTGCCATTGGATCACATACATGAAGGAATACCAAGTACAGACACACAATGGACTATGTATAGAAAGGAACACTAAGCACAGACACACACACAATGGACTGTGTATAGAAAGGAACAATAAGCCCAGACACACAATTGACTGTGTATAGAAAGGAACACTAAGCACAGACACACAATGGACTGTGTACAGAAAGGAACACTAAGCACAGACACACAATGGACTGTGTATAGAAAGGAACAATAAGCCCAGACACACAATGGACTGTGTATAGAAAGGAACACTAAGCACAGACACACAATGGACTGTGTACAGAAAGGAACACTAAGCACAGACACACAATGGACTGTATACAGAAAGGAACACTAAGCACAGACACACAATGGACTGTGTACAGAAAGGAACACTAAGCACAGACACACAATGGACTGTACACAGGAAGTTGTACTGTGTTCAGTAAGATACTTTAACCAGTTCAGCTCTGGAAGGTTTTATCCACTTTCCTGACCAGGCCATTTTTTGCGATACGGCACTGCAGCGCTTTGACAATTGCGCAGTCGTGCGACGCTGAACCCAAATAAAATTGATGTCCTCTTTTCCCACAAATAGAGCTTTCTTTGGGTGATATTTGCTCACCTCTGCATTTTAGATTTTTTGCATTATAAAACAAAAATTACTGACAATTTTGAATATATATATATATATATATATATTTATTTTTTTTTTTTTTTTTTTTTTACTTTCTGCTATAAAACATCCAGAAAAACAAAAAAAAGTAAAAAAAACAAAATACCTATCAATGTAGGCCAATATGTATTCTACATATTTTTGGTAAATTAGATAGATTTAGGGACTTGCGTTTATTTTTTTTTACTGGTAATGACGGCAATCTGTAATTTTTAGTGAGACTACGGCATTGCGGCGGACAAATCTGACACCGAGTGAAACTGTTTTGGGACCAGTCACACCAATACAGTATTCAGTGCTATAAAAATGCACGGATTACAGTATAAATGGCACTGGCAGGGAAGGGGTAAACACCAGGGGCAATCAAGGGGTTAATTGTTCCCTAGGGAGGTGCTTACTGTGTGGGGCAGTGTCACACTGAAGGAAAAGAGATCTGTGATTCAGCTTAGCTGTGTATAAATCTCACCCTGTGAAATAGACTTGTAGTCAGTGTGTCCACTCTGACAATCTCTTGTGCCAGGGACATAATGACAAAGTTATTAATGCGAAGAGGACATGTCACAGCTTGCCCTATCATGAAGCATTGGCCAACAGGTTTTGACATGACCGTATCGTAACAAAAGTCAAACTGAGGTCAGGAGAACCAAACCATCCGTGTCACCATAAGAAAAGCTTGCTGTCAGTTTCTCATATGTAGAGTACACATTGGTAGAGAAATACTAAAACTGGTGCACACTGAATCTGCTGTGCATAGTAACCAATCAGCTTTTAACTTCAGCTTGTTCAATTAAGCTTTGACAATAAGCCCTGGTTGACATTGATGCTACTTTGAAATCGTGTTATTTCACTTGAAGTAGCACGATTTCAAAGTAGCGGGCCAGCGCGATTTCAGGTGCTATTTGAAAGACATCTGTGCGGCTTCATGCACTGATGTCTATTGAAGGCATATCTGAAATCGGCAAAAGTAGTGCAGGAACTACTTTTGCAAATCAGTGCGGCACTGCAAAGTCCGACTTCAGCTTAGCTGAATCACAAGATCTCTCTTTCCCTTCTTGTCAGATCTGGCGTTTGCTTTGTTTACAAAGGCAGACGGCTGATTTGTCTCTCCTGTGAACGATCGGTGGGTCGCCGATTGGCCCTCGCTGTGTCCAATCACAGCGGGAGCGGCGTGCGCCCCCTAAACTGTGTGCACAAAACCATGTACAGGTACAAGATTTTGCACAGCCGGGCCGCCCTGCGCAGTAAATGTACGTGGGGAGGCCCAGAAGCAGTTAAAACTGCACTGTATCTGAAAAATTTATTACACAAGTCTTACTAGATGGGTTTTGGTGGGGTCTTTGTTCCTTTCTTCTTTGACCCCCCGCCATTAGTGGTTTTGGTGTTCCTGACATGTTTCAGCACCCAGGCCCTCAGGTTGGAGAGGCTGTTATACTCTGACATGATAATACGGGGCCAGGGGTTACTTTCCTCCAGATCCAATGCTGCAATGGCCACAGCTCGGCCCACCTAGGAGTCAAAACACACAAAAAAATTTTTTTTTAAATATGTCATTAAAATCATCACAATCCTACAAAGTTCCCTAAACCCCCCAAAGCCTCATCGTAAGCAATAGGAGAATATGAAAATGTATATATACAGTCTACATACACAGGTTCCGCTACTGTTTTGCATTTTCGTCACCTTGTCCATGCAGAGTCACTGCATCCCCCGATCGATTCTCTATACTCCCCTTATTCTGCTACTCCATGTTCCTCCACAGTGTCTTTAAAAACAGCTGTGTTGGAAATCTAGGGGAGCAGGGACATCACTCACCTGGGTCTAGCAATTGGCCCAGGCACCACCACAGTAGCGGGGGAAAAGTTAAAAATAGTGCTCCATTGATGTTTATAATGTTAGAACACCAGCTGTTCCTTGGGTTTATTTTACTTTATTTCTTGTTCCTTATGTCAAGACCACTATTTCAATTGTCTCCGTGCTAAGCAGAATAATCTGTATGACTTTCGAAAACGCAACAAACATTTATTGCAAAAAAAAATAAAAAATTGCTCCATCTTGTGGTCAATTTACAAATTTCTATTATGGTAACAAAAATATGGAAGTGCAAACATGGAAAACATATTGAAGGAGCACATTACAATAAACAAACACAAAATACTTTTCACTTTCCAGTGACAAAGGGGAAGATGTAATAAATCTGATGCACAGAGACAGAGGCGTTAGCTCGCATTCACATTGGAGCAAATTGTCATGCAGCCTATTGCCGGCAATGGCACCGTTCCAATCGGAGCGACGCCGACTTTGCAGTGCTGCACTAATTTGCAAAAGTAGTTCCTGCACTACTTTTGCCAATTTCGGGTTCGTCTTCAATAGACATCAGTGCATGAAGCCGCACAGATGACTTTCAAGTGGCACCTGAAATCGCTACTTTTAAATCGTGCTACTTCAAATGAAAGAACACGGTTTCAAAGTAGCATCAATGTGAACCAGGGCTCATTGTCAAAGCTTAAAAGGGGTTGTAAACCTTCGTGTTTTTTCACCTTAATGCATCCTATGCATTAAGGTGAAAAAACACCTGTCAGTGACCACCCCCCCCCCCCCCCCCCCCGTTTTACTTACTTACCCTCAAACTTGACCAATGGGGATGGGCTGTGTCTCTGCCCCGGGGTTCTCGGCTCTTGATTGGATAGATTAATAGCAGCGCAACCATTGGCTCCCACTGCAATCAAATCCAATGACATGAGCGCAGGGGGGAGGGCGCCGAGTCCTGCATTCAGCCTCTATGGACGCTGAATGCTGGACTCTGGAGCGCGCCCGCCAGGTAACCCCCTCTGGGAAGCAATTCTCCAAGGCGGTTGTCAGATGTGGTGAGGAGCCGTGAGAGCAACCGGGTGACCTCAGAAGAGCAGGTTTGGGACCACTCTGTGCAAAACAAGCTGCACAGTGGAGGCAAGCATGACATGTTTTTTATTTTTTTACCTTTACAATCACTTTAATTGAACAAGCTGAAGTTAGAAGCTGATTGGTTACTATGCACAGCTGCACCGGATTCTGTGTGCACCAGTTTTAATATTTCTCTACCAATGTGTACTCTACATATGAGAAACTGACAGCAAGCTTTTCTTATGGTGACACGGATGGTTTAGTTCTCCTGACCGCAGTTTAACTTTTGTTACAATGCCCGGTCATGTCAAAACCTGCTGGCAAATGCTTCATGATAAGGCAAGCTGTGACATGTCCTCTTTGCATTAATAACTTTACGTCATTATGTCCCTGGCACTAGAGATTGACAGAGTGGACACACTGACTACAAGTCTGTTTCACAGGGTGAGATTTATACACATAATGTGCCACACTCCGAACTTTGAGACTCTGGTATAACTTAAAGCAGAGGTAAGAGGTGGCAATCTACCTGAACAGCATGCCAAAGATCAAAGATCGTTGAGTCAAAGATCACCGGGCACAGTGTTGCCTCCTCACACCAATTTTAAACCTGTAATTGCTGTACTACTGTGTCACAATCACATGCATTGCATGGCAATCATGGGTTTAAATCAAGTGGTAAGGTGCCAACATATCACCTCCTCACCACCTGTCAAACTCATCACTTTTTAGAGAAGCCTCAGTGCCTGCTGCACGTGTGAATGAGCCCTTAGTTGCATTCAGCAGCAGCCCCCTTAGGGCTCGTTCACACGAAAAACCCTGTAGCTGAGTTGCAAGTTTTACTGCCCCCAATCCCTACCCCCTTTAGCTGCTGACGCAGTAGCCAAAAGGTGTGTACATATGCTGCAGCAGGAATGAAGCCCCTTGTCAGGGCCAGTGCTACAACTAGGCAGCTGCCTAGGGCGCCCGCCCAGCCACTGGTGTTCCTACTCTCTTATCTCTGCAGCAAGCAACTAAGTCTCAGCATCAGCAGGCAGCAGCCGCTCCATTTGCATTTGAGGGGCGCTGGCGAGGCTGCCTTTGAGGGGCGCTTCATTAAAAAGGTGGGTTATACATGGGCAGAGAAAAGGGGGTGGAACCAATGGGGGGGCGGCAAAATTAGGTTTCGCCTAGGGTGTCAAAAATCCTTGCAGCAGCCCTGCCCCCTGTTGCTTTTGGTGTATGCTACCACCTGCCAATCACTACAGTAAATGGGGCCACTCCGCATGGGACAGGAGCCAGGCATTGGCTTATGCGGCTCTTATTCCCTACTACAGCTCCAAGTAGTCACCCTGCATTGCACTTTGATGCTCTGGAATGGTGGGTCAGGAAGCCCAGACTGTGATCTACCAGTCATCAGTTCGCAATCTATTGGTAGAGCACGATCTACAGGTTGCTGACCCCCAACCTAAAGCATCATATATAAAAGTTTGCTTTAAAAAAAATGAATGCGATAATAAAGCATATCTGTCATTTCCAAGAGCAGTTTCAGAGCACTATAAGTTGACCTTTGTCAGCTGTCTGCAACACATTTTAGGCTACTTTCACATTGCAGTGCGGGCCGTTAACACTAAAGCGCTGCTCGTTTTTTGTGACGCAGTTTTTACTCAAAAAAAAGGTCAGCTTATTCATAGAAATAGAATGGACTTTTCAGTGGGTGACCATAAGACAAAGTTTGGGTCTGCTGTAAAGTCAGTAGTGATGGTAGGTAGGAATGATAGTTTGTGTATAAGCAGTATTAAAGCAGGTTCTCCATGATTAAGCAGGTGGAGCCAAACACATTAGGGGCGGAGCAAAACATGTTGGGGCATGGCCTGGCTGGACTCTGTGCTGAGGCCGTTATTTATCTGACTACATGCACATGGGTTTGCCTTTGATGTGTGGCTTATGGATGTTTTCTTTTGACTTTGCTGCGAGTTGGAGCTAGGATAAGTACCCTCGTCCCTGCCAGCACTCACAGCGGTTTGGTCTGGACTTCACCTCTCTACCCGAGCGGCACCTCATTTTGTCTTTTTTTGGGCCACAGTATTAGGTAGGTACACACTCTCTGCTTACGGGTCATATGACCAGAAGCCCACATGGTTACCTCCTGGAGCGCCAATGTCAGGAGAAGCTCATTTACACCATACATGCACAAAAACTGATAATAATTTTTTTTTTTTTTAAACGCAGATTTGGCTTGAATTGTTTTTGGTCTTTTGTTCACCCGATGTACAAAGACCTGCATTTTTCTAACATAGGTCTCTGTAGGGATACAAAGAAAATCATTGTTTTCTATGTGCCCTGTTCACACCACAACGCTGCTGTCATGCAAGTTTTTTTTTTTTTTGTGTATCTGCAAGGGCACAAAGAAAATTTGTTTTCTATGTGCAGTGTTCACACCACAATTCTGAGGTCATGCAAGTTTTTTTCTGTGCAGAAAGCCACTTTTCGTAAGATTTCTGCACAGAAAAAAATAAGCAGCTGATACCAGTGTTGGGGTGTGAACAGGGCACATAGAAAACAATTGCTTTCTTAATGTCCTTGCAGGGGTTCAGAAAAACTCGCCTCTCTACACATGGTGTGAATGAGGTCTAAAAAGACAAAAGACTTCCGGTGCCTATATTGTGTCTATATGTGCTGCAGGTCACATGACTAATGCTGGCCTCATGTCAGGTGACCAGCCCCACCTACCCTACAACACATACGCCACTTCCCCCACCGCTTTCTGTGTTTAGCTTTTTTTTAATGACCTGAGAATATAAAATAAGTCAACATACATACTTTTTTGGTATCTGATCCGGTCTCGTCTCTAGCGGTGGAAGCTCTGCAGAGGACACACTCGACAGTGGCTGTGAAAATTGAATGGGGAGCTACATCACCCATAGGCTTACTATGGGGCTTCCATTGTCGGCTGTGTCCTCTGTACCTGCCTACACAGCAAAACCGCAGCTGACAACTCAGCACGGGATAGGGTCAGGTCGGCTTCAAAAAACGTACATATGTGGATGTAGATGTAGACACTGTGGATGTCTGTAGATGCAGAGATTTTAGTGTTAGGGTGGACTTCTCCTTTAACCACTTACGCCCCGGACCATTTGGTTGGCCCAAAGACCAGAGCACTTTGAGCAATTCAGCACTGCGTCGCTTAATAACTGACAATTGCACGGTCATGCGACGTGTCTCCCAAACAAAATTGACGTACTTTTTCCCCACAAATAGAGCTTTCTTTTGGTGGCATTTGATCCCAAAAAAAAAAAAACTTTTTTTCTCTCAGTTTAGGCCAATATGTATTCTTCTACATATTTTTGGTTAAAAAAAAAAAAAAAAAAAAAAAAAAAAAAAATAATCAATATAAGCATTTGATTTGGTTTGCGCAAAAGTCTACAAAAAATAGGGGATAGTTTTTTGCCATTTTTATTATTATTTTATATTTTTACTAGTAATGGCGGCGATCAGCGATTTTTATCAGGACTGCGACATTATGGCGGACACATCGGACACTTTTTGTGTGATTTTGGGACCCTTCACATTTTATACAGCAATCAGTGCAATTCAAAATGCA
>NW_027507758.1:578100168-578110168 GCF_037356315.1 Lithobates pipiens
AAGTGGGAGTGTGTGTGGTGGAATAAAATAAAATTCCAGACAGAGATATTATATATAAAAATATTAATAAAATGTCCGGCAGAACTTTCAATCCTCCGACCAAGTCCGTTGTGTTGTTACCTGCGGATAATTCCTGTGCCTTGTGCACAGCTACCCGTCCACTGCCCTCTTTGGACTGGCCATCTCTCTTGTCTTTTGCATACATGTTCTTCTCAGAGAAATTGCAGCCCATGAAATCAAAGTGGGCAGAGTTCAAGGAGATGAGTTTGGGGTACAGCATGTTCTCCACCTGAGAAAATCAAATTCACATTATAGGAGGTCTGTGCACAATTCTTCTTCATGCAAAATCTACATCGACGTCGGCAGGCATTTAAAACTTAGCCGACAAGGACTGATATGCTTTAGTATGCCTGAAGACCATCAGAAACAAAAGTAGTAGTTCTCAGTGAACCTGATTGAATTTTAGACCAGAGAACACATTTTAGTAATTGTTATCAGTTATTAGTAAGCACTGGCCTGTTCTTGCAGGAACACCATTGATTTCATAATCTGAATTCTAAAACTTTTCCTTGGGATCAATTAATTCATGTTTGGGGATTACATATTGTTTCAATTACAGGGAGCTGCAATGGACAGTCAAATGGTTCCCCCTTATGCCAAAGCACATGTGGATATGATGAAGGAAATGTATATTTACTCTAAAACTGTTTGATCATGGTCCACTATGGCTTGGATTTAATAGACAACATATTTGTTACAGTTGTGCTCATAAGTTTACATACCCTGCCAGAATTTATGATTTCTTGGCCATTTTTCAGAGAATATGAATGATAATACAAAAACGTTTCTTTCACTCGTGGTTAGTGTTTGGCTGAAACCATTTACCATCAATCAGCTGTGTTAACTCTTTTTAAATCATAATGACAACAGCAACTACCCAAGTGACCGTGATCAAAATTTTACATACCCTGGTGATTTTGGCCTGATAACATGCACACAAGTTGACACAAAGGGGTTTGAATGGCTATTAAAGGTAACCATCCTCACCTGTGATCTGTTTGCTTGTAATTGGTGTGTGTGTGTATAAAAGGTCAAAGAGTTTCTGGACTCCTGACAGACCCTTGCATCTTTCATCCATTGCTGCACTGACGTTTCTGGATTCGGAGTCATGGGGAAAGCAAAAGAATTGTCAAAGAATCTGTGGGAAAAGGTAGTTGAACTGTATAAAACAGGAAAGGGATATAAAAAGATATCCAAGGAATTGAGAATGCCAATCAGCAATGTTCAAACTCTAACCAAGAAGTGGAAAATGAGGGGTCTACAGTCAGGTAGACCAACTAAAATTTCTGCCACAACTGCCAGGAAAATAATTTGGGATGCAAAGTAAAACCCTCAAATAACTTCAGGTGAAATACAACAGGACTCTCTGAAAACATGCACATAAAAAGGAGGCACTTGAAGAAATATGGGCTGCATGGTCGAGTCGGCAGAAGAAAGCCATTACTACGCAAATACCACAAAGCATACCGCTTACAATACGCCAAACAGCACAGAGACAAGCCTCAAACCTTCATGCACAAAGTAATTTGGAGTGATGAGACCAAAATTGAGCTTTTTGGCCACAACCATAAACACTACATTTGGAGAGGAGTCAACAAGGCCTATGATGAAAGGTCCAGAGGTGCTGATGTTTTGGGGATGTGTGAGCTACAAAGGCACAGGAAATTTGGTCAAAATTGATGGCACAGTGAATTCAATATGTCATCAAAAAATACTGGAGGAACATTTGGATTCATCAGCCAGGAAGCTGCGCATAGAACGTACTTGGACATTCCAACATGACAATGATCCAAAACACAAGGCAAAGTTGACCTGCCATTGGCTACAGCAGAATAAAGTGAAGGTTCTGGAGTGGCCATCTCAGTCTCCTGACCTCAATATCATTGAGCCACTCTGGGGAGATCTCAAATCTGCAGTTCATGCAAGACAGCCCAAGAATTTCCAGGAACTGGAGGCTTTTCGCCAAGAGGAATGGGCAGCTTTACTATCTGAGAAGAGAAAAAGCCTCATCCACAAATATCACAAGAGACTTCAAGCTGTCATTGATGTTAAAGGGGGCAATACAGGGTATTAATGGGGTATGTAAACTTTTGATCAGGGTCATTTGGATAGTTTGTGTTGCCATTATGATTTAAAAAGAGTAAACACAGTTGATTGATAATAAATGGCTTCAGCTGTATTCTAATCATGAGTGAAAGAAAAGCGTTTGTTTTATCATTTATAATCTCTGAAAAATGGCCAAGAAATCATAAATTCTGCCAGGGTGTGTAAACTTATGGGCGCAAATTTATATAGGATGGTGATCAGGTCTCTCTGGAGAACTTTAATCGCACAGAATATTTTCTATTCCAGGTTTACTGTTCAGTATGCAGCATAGCAGAGAAAATATACTATTCCTAGACACCAGGATTGCCATCTATGATGGAGATGTGATGAGGGACTTCATACAAATGCACAAGGAAAGAAGCCAGGTATTGCATAGAAAAGTGATTCCACATAATTGTTAAGCCTGGTACACACTAGTTCTTTTTTGTTCAATCCAGTGGGGAAAAAAATTATAATAATCTGACAGCTCCTCTCGGAGACGCTGTATTAATGATCCAACCTTAGTGCAGCAGGCTCCCCTGCTGTACCTCGGTGTTCCAATAGGGGGACGCCCCCCCCATCCACCAGAACACTCCAGTCAGCACTCTCAGCCATTGGCTGAGTGCATTGTTAGTGAGACAGTCGGCTGCTGGTTTTCCTGCATGCTCGGCCAGCTTCTGGCAGACCGTCTGCCATACACATGGGAAAAAATGTCAGCCCGGCTTTTATTTAACTGGCCTATGTGTACTAGGCTTTAAGAGAGAGTCTAGCAGTGGTGGTTGCTGTGTTTTGTTTTTTTCTTGACCAAACAACCACCCCCGGTTGGTCAGTGCCCCACACTCACTTACCACATAGGTTGCAGATGGGCAGGCTCCTATGGGTGGCTGGCAGCAGCTCCTGTGTCCTTTCTGCATCCAACAGGATTGGCTGTCCTTTCAGCCAATCAGGTGACTGGTTTCAAAACCTGCTTCCCGATTGGCCTGGGAGGATCATCAGTATTGCAACAGCGAATATTGATACGCACCTGGGTGGGCTTGGTGTGCGCTCTGTGCGACCCAAGCCCACCCAATATTGAAGCCTATTAAGAGCCTCTGGCTGTAATCATGTGCTTCAAAAAACAGCCCCTGGAATCCATGGTCCGGTGTACTAAAAGGGACCGGACACATGGACAGGTAAGGCAGCAGTGATGGACGGGGGGGGGGGTGCGGCACCCGTGCGCCCTTAATGGATGAGCCGCCCCTGGTGTCTGGACCAGGGGTCTCCAACTGGTGGCCCTCCAGCGGTTGTGAAACAACAAGTCCCATCATGCTTGTAACTGTCAGCCTACTCATAGTACTTGTAGTTTCGCAAGAGCTGGAGGGCCGCCAGTTTGAGACCCCTGGTCTAGCCTTAGCAGTCCAGTAAAGAGAGTGTACATTGGACGAAATAGTCAAAAACTGATTAAACGATGGAATCCCAGAGGACAAAAAAAAAAAGTGAAGGAGGAAAAGATTTAAACACCAAAATTTTCACACCAAGAACCAACATACAAGAATGAGCGGGAAAAAAAAGACAAACACTGGCATTTAGTTTAGGATTAATATCCCTTGAATGAAGCGTTCGGGTCCTTTACTTGTTTGAACTGCGTCCACACTTAATCACATATGGTACATTCACCCACCACCATATAGGAATATTTTTTTTTTTTTTTTTTTTTTATTCCACTCGATTTTCCACTTATGACACATGTTTATGTGGAAATAAAAGACGAGAGGATCACATGAGAATGGATACACAAACTAAACACTTGAGAGCCACAGTCTTACATGCAAATTTTGATTTGTTTCCATTTTTGTATTCTTGTTTTCCATACTGTATGGTCTGTGCCTACAGTTCTGAATGCAATACTCCATTGCTGAACCAACGTATACTGTGCTGTAACTATGGTGAGGATTTTATCATGTAAATACACCTTGGGGTTGCTTTATTATAACTGGAGTTTTCAAAATTTGGTGAAAACTGTTGATGGTAGCCAATCTGCTTCGAACTTCAGTGTGTTCAAATAAGCTTTAACAGAAAAACCTGAAAGCCGATTGGTTTAGAGTAGTCGCACAAGATCTTACATTTTTCAGTTTTAGTAAATCAATCGCAATCCTCTTTTTAAAGTTTTGGATACAATGCGAGAGGTTTGCTTAGATTACTTGTTTTGCCCATTTAAATAAAATAGCGTGTGGAGAAGCATTGCGTTAGATTGCCATTCTTCTAGCCCGAAGAAGGGCGTTCTGTTTAAAACTGTAGCCATCTATACAAGGGCTTGGCCAACCTCACATTGGAAGGTGGCAATGTCAACAGAAATGGCAATGGCAGAAATTTCACCCTGGCGCCTGGGTTGCTGGCCAAATGCTGGACACGTGACCCCCTTCCATGCGGGTGCCGTAAAGTAGGGAGAAGAGCGGAAACACGTCCGCTCTCCTGCCCTTCTTGTTGATGGCTGAGGAAACTCAACGGGGACCCGGAAGGGACGTCCACATGGGTCCCCACTCTCTTAGACCCTGGATGTATCATTAAAGAGAACCTGTCACCAAAAAAACTATTAAAATCATCCAATGGGGGACTTTATGTGATGGAAAAAATTTTCTTTTTAAAATTGTAAAAAATTAAAGCTACACCCAAGCACATAAAGTCCTAACTCAAGTTAAAGCTTTAAAAATATTCGACTACCATCATGGTGCTTTTCATCAATATTCAAGGCAAACATGATAATTTGGTTGCTCACAATTGGGAAAACTGCTGACACATTAACAAAGATGGAAATGTTCTAAATTGTTACATGTATGGCCAACAGTTTCCAAAAGAATAACTTTTTAACAAAATGGCATGCAAGAAGCTAATAAACACAAGTTTGATATTACATGGGGTCACGGGGTAGATGACTCTGGATCTCACCTGGTCATTCTCTTCAGAGAAATAATTCCCATACATGAAGCACCCTCTCTTAGAAGCATGACCATGCAAGTCCACATAAAAGGCGATGCCACTTTCCTGAGGAGGGATGGAAGGTGTAGACTCCGTGGTCAGGTCACCACCCCAACTGTCCTCACACTGCTCAACCACCTCAGTCTTGAGGTCCGGCCCCAAGACCCAATCCTCCTTTTCCCTGATAAAGTCCGGGAGCCCCGGAAGGATGCTGGTGTCTGGTGTGAGGCCCTGAGATGACGTGATGTATGGACCCTCTCGGCCCATACTGTTCAGCAGGTTGTTTGTTTTTCTCCATATCGGTCAAGGTAACCTCGGTTGAAGGCTGTGACTGGGAATGGTTTGAGGTTTTTGGCTGTAAAGTAACGCTGGAAGTTGACAGAGATACGGAATTCCTCCAATCAGGATCGGTAGGACAAATTCGGTTATGAACATGGTGGTAGAGGAGGATAGACTTTGCTCCATAGACTGATGGGTGAAGTTCAAAGTCAGGGTTCAGATACTGGCGGTTAAGGTTGACACCCCGAGTATCAGTCCTACAAAAAACAGAGGGGTTAAGGGGTTGTATAAACCATTATGGAAAAAAATATATATCTAATCAGATGCTCTTTGGTTTATTTTCTCACAGTGTATCTTAGAAGGCGCCTCATTCCCTGGCTGAAGGTTATCCAGTACCATCAAGTCGTTTCTCCCCTCAGCCTGACTCTCCCTTACTTGCCCCTTTCATTCATTGGATTTCAGTTCTATTAAAGTGGTTCTAAAGGTTAAAAAAATAAAAAAAAGCCCCCCTCCCTAATACTTACCTGAGCCTCAGCTCAATCCAGTGATGTGCATAAATAAAAAATTACCTTTTTTTATTATTTTTTTTATTTCGTCCAAGTTGCAGATTTCTCCTCATTTCCTTTCTCGTGAGATTTTTGTCTCCAGGACAAAAAGTGAGAGAAAATCTAATGGAACCCCAAAGAGCTGTTGAAAAATAGGCAGGGTTTCTAATCCCTCTCTATCCCATGTATAAAAAAAATCCCCAAATTTTACTGGAGTTTTACGTACTTATTTCTAGAAGCTTATCATACCTGCAGAAGCCTCCAAAACCTTCCTATCGCGGCTCAATGTCAGGACATTTTGACAGACAAAGCCCCAACAAATACACTTTCCTTTTCAGAATAGAAAGAGTAATATTAAAAAGCATAAGTTCACCCTTAGGAACTTGATATATGTTCCACCCTATAAAAACAGGTGGAACATATAACAAGCCCCCAAAGCTGCAGCCGCTGCCCGATGCCCACACTCCCTGTGACAGCAGTGCGGGGAGAAGTTTTCCCATACTAGCTGTCACATGGCCACGTCATTCATTCAAACAGCTCTGTGTAGCTCCCAATGAACTACCACGGTGCTGTAGAGCACCGTGGTAGTTCATAATTCTTCTCATCAGTGTGTCTGCATAATTCTATAATGTGTGTGTGTGTGTGTGTGTGGTGTGTGTGTGTGTGTGTGTGTGTGTGTATATATATATATATACACACATACATATACACATACATACACACACACGCAAGCATGTGGTGTAATAAATATTTATATATATATATATATATCTAATATATTTATTACACATGCATGCTTGCATTATACACACACTCTACACTACATACATACGCCATGAAAAGGAAAGCGCCTTAGCCCGGCTAGCTCAGTCGGTAGAGCATGAGACTCTTAATCTCAGGGTCGTGGGTTCGAGCCCCACGTTGGGCGTATGGCAATGCAACATTTTGGCCCAGTGAGCGCCATTTGACAAACTTGGTAGAACTCATGTACACACACAGTATCTCACAAGAATACACCCCTCACATTTTCGTAAACATTTTATTATTTCTTTTCACGTGACAACACTGAAGAAATGACACTTTGCTACAATGTGAAGTAGTGAGTGTACAGCTTGTATAACAGTGTCAATTTGCTGTCCCCTCAAAATAACTCAACACACAGCTATTAATGTCTAAACCGCTGGCAACAAAAGTGAGTACTCCCCTGAATGAAAATGTCCAAATTGGGCCCAATTAGCCATTTTCCCTCCCCGGTGTCATGTGACTCGTAAGTGTTACAAGGTCTCAGGTGTGAATGGGGAGCAGGCGTGTTAAATTTGGTGTTATGATTCTCTCATACTGGTCACTGGAAGTTCAACATGGCACCTCATGGCAAAGAACTCACTGAGGATATATATGCACATACACACACACATACATACTTTTTTTTACGTGCAAAAAAAAAATTATTTCAAATCCAACTCTAATGGTTTTGAATGGAGAGAACGAAGTAGGACATCACTCCTGGCTTACCTGTAGTGCCCTCGCACCACCCCATCAGGGTTCAGCATAGGGATGAGTTTGAAGACAAACATGCGGCGCAGCATTGCGGCCCGTGGATCATCCTGTCTCAGAATAAACTGCAGGAAGCCATTGAACACAAAGCTGGATGGCGTCTCCCCGGGATGGACACGGCTGCTCAGGAAGAAAACCTGCCAACAGAAATCACACAAAGGAAAGGGCATCACCCACACAGCAAATTTTTAGCACTTCGTCTAACATAACTCTTTCACCAGTTTACATGTACATTGTGACAGTCTGTACTTCCAACTCTCTATTTTAGATATACACAGTCTATCCCTGATAGAACTTTTAACAGGAAATGAAACGTAAAATCTGTGCAAATTTTTTTTTTCTCAAAGCTGCCACCCCAATTACTAATGATCTGGTGACTGGAGAAGTATTGATCAAGGAGCAGAGATTGACAAAATTAATTACATAGGTGAGGTTGATATGTCAGTATTACATTGTATATTCCTATATGTTGTGGTCGTTCGGGTGATTATCTAATGTTTTTTTTTTTTTAAAGGATCGATGCCCCCCCACTCAGACATCCTTGCCGCTCTTACAGTAAAGAACCCTCTACGTAGTTTAAGATTAAACCTCTTTTAACTCCCTTTTAAAAGCAATATGGAGAATAGAGTACCTCGCTTTTATCACATGATTGTTTTTATACGTTTTTTGTACATTGGTTTTTACCCATTAAAAGTCGTCTTTTGACCTGCACTATCGGAGCCCCCTTTTTTCTTTTTTATGTATACCGATGCAAGTGCTGCTGAGCGTCACCATTCGGTTCCAGCACCCTTATTAGGGTTGGTTTTGGTCATTCATTTGCCATCACTGCAGTATCCATTATATCCATGGTTGATACCGTGTGAAGTTGGAGTAAGGCCAATCTGGGAATTTCCTGACATCGGATATATACAGTCATCGTGGACCTGTCCCATGGGTGCATTCATGCTCGACTGACTCGTCTTATGATAGTCGAGTCCAACATCTCTGGTAAGCGTATATGAACCTTGATGTTTATTTTGAAGATGCCTTGTTTGATGACTCTCGGGGGTGTGTGAAATCCTGTGTATTGTCTAGATGGACATTTGATGTTTCATTTACCTCTATGTGGACTTTTCTCACTTATTTTTTTGTCAGATTAATCTCACTCACAAGTTTGCACTGTTTATATGTTTGGTTTAGCGCTACATATTCACCACTATTATGGATTTGAATTTTTGTCACATTCTGTGTAGCTGATTTTTCCTTGATTCAGTTTTATTTTATAGGAAAGGCACAATAATTTTTTGCATTTCACAAACCATTAAAGTTACCAACCAGCAATATACATGGATATAGGTGTAAAAGGTCAGCTTGATCTGTGTCAAGGATTTCAAACATCTTGTTTCCGTGTGTAAATGCAAGTATATGTATTCATAGATTTTTTCCAGATTTGACATGCAATGCCATGCTGGTGTTTTGGGCGCCAAAATCTTGGCTCTCACACAGCAAAGATAACGTGAAGCCAAGCACACAATCACTGATCACATTAAAGTGCTTGTTAATGCAAGCTCGACTCCTGCTGCGGGCCAATCACAGCCAGCGGAGGATGAGTGAGAGTACAGCTCGGTCCTATCCCCATATGTGAATGGGCACATAGAGCCAGCTCGGGAGCGAGCATGTACTAGTGCCCCCATAACAAGCAGCTTGCTATGGGGGCACTCAGCGAGGGACTTGAGAAGAGGAGGATCTGGGCTGCTCTGTGCAAAACCATTACACAGAGCAGGTAAATATAACAAGTTTCTTATTTAAAAATAATAAAGTTTGCCATTTGGATGACTTTTAGGCTAGGTTCACACTGCTGCGATGTACGAGATCGGATGTGATTCGCACCGCACTGCACTGCAAATCACATGCAATCTCTGTGCGATGCGATTTGAATTTGCATCGCATCCGGCCCAAACTCGTACAGGACCCTTTTTTGGTCCGCAGCAGAATCGGATCGCATGGGTGTTCACACCATGCGATCCGATTCCTGTCCGAGTTTGCAGATCGCACTGCGATATGCGAACTGATTTGGAGGTGTCCATTAACTTTTCACTGACACTCCTAGCAGTTCGCATAGGGCAGTGTGAACTGCCGCCTGGAGACATGTGATGTGGGAACCCGCAGTGGATTCGCAGCATTCCTGCATCGCAGCAGTGTAAACCTAGCCTAAAGCTCATTTCTTCTCATATTTATGCAATTGCAGAACAAAAGATTAATGGGTTTATTGCCATCTTCTCTGGAAGGATTTTGCATTACTCCCTGTCCTTGTCCACCTCTATCACTTAGAGAGGAACATTCCCAATGGGAAACAGGTAGCTATACGGCCTCATGCACACAGGACATTTTTCTTTCCTCCACTGGATGCCTTTGCTCCAGAGAAGTAAGAAGCAGCATTAAAAATTCACCTAAAGCTGTGTTTTGCAAACGATTTTAGGCACATTTAGTGCTTGGGCATTCATGCATTCCATTGGCCAGAAAATGTATTCTCGCCATGAAGA
>NW_027507758.1:578115168-578167668 GCF_037356315.1 Lithobates pipiens
ATTTTCCCTCCCGATGTCATGTGACTCGTTAGTGTTACAAGGTCTCAGGTGTGAATGGGGAACAAGTGTGTTAAATTTGGTGTTATCGCTCTCACTCCCTCATACTGGTCACTGGAAGTTCAACATGGCACCTCATGGCAAAGAGCTCTCTGAGGAACTGAAAAAAAAAAAAAAAAAAAAAGAATTGGTGTTCTCAGTGGCGGCTGGTGGTTAAAATTTTTGTTGGAGCAAACTGAAAAATTCTGAAAATAAATTAAAACAAATGCAGCCACTGTGCCCATCATGGCGCTCACAGGTCATCTATTTTGAAGCCTATTAGAGCCTATGGCTCTAATCAGGTGCTTCACAAAACACCCCGGCTGCTGTAATTCAGGCACCATCTATCCATGGATAGATTCATGCAATGCATGAATCTATCCATTACTCATAGAGGCAGTGGTGCCCATATGGATGCACCGCCACTGGTTGCTCTACATAAAGATGCCTTAAGCTAGAAGAAGATTGCCGAGACCCTGAAACTGAGCTGCAGTACAGTGGCCAAGACCATACAGCAGTTTACCAGGACAGGTACCACTCAGAACAGGCCTTGCCATGGTCGGCCAAAGAAGTTGAGTGCACGCGCTCAGCATCATATCCAGAGTGGTCTTTGGGAAATAGACATATGAGTGTTTCCAGCATTGCAGCAGAGGTTGAAGGGGTGGGGGTCAGCCTGTCAGTGCTCCGACCATACGTCCCACACTGCATCAAATTGGTCTGCGTGACTGTCATCCCAGAAGGAAGCCTCTTCTAAAGATGATGCACAAAAAAGGCCGCAAACAGTTTGTTGAAGACAAGCAGACTAAGGAAATGGATTACTGGAACCATGTCCTGTAGTCTGATGAGACCAAGATAAACTTATTTGGTTCAGAAGGTGTCAAGCATGTGTGGTGGCAACCAGGTGAGGAGTACAAAGATAAGTGTGTCATGCCTACAGTCAAGCATGGTGGTGGGAGTGTTATGGTCTGGGGCTGCATGAGTGCTGCTGGCACTGGGGATCTACAGATCATTGAGGGTACCATGAATGCCAACATGTACTGTGACATACTGAAGCAGAGCATGACCCTCTCCCTTTGGAGACTGGGCTGCAGGGCAGTATTCCAACATGATACCGACCCCAAACACACCTCCAAGGCAACCGCTGCCTTGCTAAAGAAGCTGAGGGTAAAGGTGATGGACTGGCCAAGCATCCTCAAACGGAAGGTGGAGGAGCGCAAGGTCTCTAACATCCACCAGCTCCGTGATGTCATCATGGAGGAGTGGAAGAGGACTCCAGTGGCAACCTGTGAAGCTCTGGTGAACTTCATGCCCAAGAGGGTTAAGGCAGTGCTGGAAAATAATGGTGGCCACACAAATTGACGCTTTGGGCTCAATTTGGACATTTTCACTTAGGGGTGTACTCACTTTTGTTGCCAGCAGTTTAGACATTAATGGCTGTGTGTTGAGTTATTTTGAGGGGACAATAAATTTACACCGTTATACAAGCTGTACACTCACTACTTTACATTGTAGCAAAGTGTCATTTCTTCAGTGTTGTCACATGAAAAGATAGAATAAAATAATTTACAAAAACCACGAGGGGTGTACTCTTTTATGAAATACACACACACACACACACACACACACAAAACATCTCTACTATACTTACCTGCTCTGTGCAATAGAATTGCACAGAGGAGCTCTGAACTTACACTTCTCAGGCCCCCCCCCCCCCCCTTTCTCCAGTGGCCCCACGGGAAGCCACTTCTCATGCTCGCACTTGTGCGTGCTCACTCCCAAGCCACACTGCTACGTCCATTGACACAGACAGCAGGACGGGGCCCTGCCCCCGCGATCCCTTGTCACCGGCTTTAATTGATAGCAGGGGGAGCCAATGGCTACCGGTGTGGTGTCATATTTTGCTCCCCATCGCAGAATTCTCCGGAAGCGATGCTGCGGCCAGAAATTTTGCACTGCGCATGCGCGATGCGTTCCAAACACTTACACCACACGTTCCAAAGGCTTTGCGGCAATGCAGACCACTGAAACCATCAGATAATTCCCTCCCCGAATCCACATAGTACAGGTAATCCCCTCCCCGAGCCACAGTTACCCGCTCTTTCTCCGCTCCGTCTAAAGTTTAATGTCACTTCTGTGACTTAATCTGACGGTTTCAGTGGTCTGCATTGCCGCAAATCCTTTGGAACGCATCGCGCATGCGTAGTGCAAAATTTCTGGCTGCAACATCACTTCCGGAGCATTCTATGATGGGGAGCAAAATATGACACTACACCGGTGCCCTAGCTAAACCAGCAAGACAAAGTGGGGGGAGAGAAGAGCTGGAGACGTGCACAGCGCTGGATCGAATGAAGTGATGGGGTAATACTGATGCTTAAAAACATTTTTTACCTTAATTCAAGGAATACATTAAAGGTAGAAAATGTTTAGGTTTTAGAACCACTTTAACAATGCTACAGTAAAATTCCCACAAACGTTGCCCCATCCTCCCTCCCCTCTCTGTCCCTTCCTGCCTGTACACATTGATTTCTTTCTCAGCAAAACAATGCTGATACCTTGACTCTCAAGAGCCTTCCACGCAGTTGGCGGGTAACAGAGTCTTGGGAGATGTCGTTTTGTGGGCTGTGCCCATGTTAATAGAAACTGACCCCCCAGCAGTTTACCTGCTCCTGCAAGGAGTTTTACAAGTCTGTCGATGATGTCACATGGAGTAATAAAAATGTTTTTTGGGTAGAGAAATAACGTAAAAGATGCCTAGACCAATTCTTTAACCTACATAAGTTGATGAAAGCTCACCAGAAGGGATTGCGACACATGATTGAACAGAGATTGTCTGGACAGGACAAGTAACTTGAGGTCTGTACCTGGAAGGTGGGTCGGTCCCGGACACGCTCCCAGCGTGAACGAATAGGGACAGTGCGGACGAATGGTGCCATGCCTTGTGCATACAGCTTACTCTGCTTGTTCATGTTCATGATGTTAATCTTAATAAGCTTTCCCGGAGCTCCTCCACGTACACTGAAATAGAACCACGACCTGCCAGAAAACAAAAGATGTTACAGAGACCATTCCATACATCTCCTATACAGAGAATCAGGCATAAAAAAGGACTGCACAACACAGAACGACACACATGACAGCAACCAAGAGAAAGAAAGACACACACACGACATGACAGAGACACACAAATGCCACCCCACACAAAGACAGCCATGAGACACACACATGACAGACCCAGGCAAACGCACAAACAGAAAACAGATATGACAAAGACCCCCCTAGGAAGAAAGGCACAGGCATGACAGAGATGCACACAGAAAGACATACAGAGCAAGAGAGCGCGAGGGAAAGAGCGATGGCGAGGGAAAGAGCGATGGCGAGGGAAAGCGCAGAGCAAGGGAGAGAGGAAAGGAGAGCGCGAGAAAGGAGAGAGCAAGGGAGAGCGCGAGAAAGGAGAGAGCAAGGGAGAGCGCGAGAAAGGAGAGAGCAAGGGAGAGCGCGAGAAAGGAGAGAGCAAGGGAGAGCGCGAGAAAGAGAGCAAGGGAGAGCGCGAGAAAGAGAGCAAGGGAGAGCGCGAGAAAGAGAGCAAGGGAGAGCGCGAGAAAGAGAGCAAGGGAGAGCGAGAAAGAGCACGAAAAAGAGCGAGAGGTAGAAAAGTGAGAGCAAAGGAGCGAGAGGAAAGAACGTATGCTCATGTTATGTATTTTCCTAATCAGAGCAGAGATAATAGCAGCATTATATATTCCAAGTAAAAATGATATAAGCAGATCTCCAGGTACAGTATTATAGATGATCGCCCCTCTCAGCCCACGTACCGGTTTCCGTTCTCGTACTCCGTCTCCGCACAGTCCGGTTTGGTCCAGACATTAAACTCATAGTCCGAAGTTTGCGATGACCCACCAAACGTTGTGCTGTTGGCCCCATTGGAATTCTGACCCTCGCCATCTGCATCCAATCGCTCGACTTTTTCTACCCGATCCAAATTTCCAGAGTCAAACTTGGAGCTGAAGAGTAACCCCCCGCAGCGGACTTCCATCACTTCGTGGTAGCAGCGGGAGAGTGCATTCTCTGAAAAACAAGGAGAACTCCGTATACAAATTGTTTGTGGTCTTCATAGGATTACAAATCACTTTCCAAAGAACAAGGTCCATTCACCCCAATACATCAAAGACACATATGACAGGGACAATATTTGGCTGGGAGAAAATGTAGCATCTACCTCCTAGCTTAAAACCCTTCTGTTAGGTGTCACAATCCTGATGCCTGTGCTGTAGCCTTTTCTGTACGTTTCAGGTTTTGTGTAAAAGACACAAGTCAGTCCTTGCTTCTGCCTCTCACCTTAGGACTTGCTGCATAGTTACATTGTACAGTCTGAGTGATCCCTAGAAAATGCTTCCTCCTGCCTGTTACAGAAGATCCACCCTGAATCCAGCTCTCAGCCTAGGAATAGCCACTTCACTGGAGCTTAAGGACTGCTTTTTTTTTGCTTTACAGTGACCCCATCAATACAGGGCCAAAACTTAAAAAAGCAATGCCTGAAAGACAAGAGGCAATATACTTTTACTGGTAGCTCGAGTGTTGAAATGACATGCAATGCTGCTACCCGACTTTGGCTAGTAAGCGACCCTTCACATGTGTCACATACCCGCTTCAGAAGACTAAAAATTTCAACTGGGATAGTTGAAGCCAGCACAAGTGACACTTCATTAACCACTTGCTTACTGGGCACTTAAACCCCCCTCCTGCCCAGACCAATTTTCAGCTTTCAGCGCTGATGCACTTTGAATGACAATTGCGCGGGCATACAACACTGTAGGAAAAAGAAAAAGAAATCTGCGCTACAGTGAAAAACCAGAAGGTTGTGTGATGCGGCAATTCAAAATATATACCAAAAAATACTATATATATGTAAATTAGAAAAAAAGAGAAAAGGAACTGCGCAATCCCTATTGTTTGATATTAAGGTGTAAATAACCCAACAGTGAAGAACAAGGGTGCTCAATGTTGCATGAAATTTAACATGAACCCCAACATTGAAACTAAATACATTAACAGCATATACTAATACAGTGTAATAAAGAAATGTGTGGTAACACATTGTGTAGTAATACATTAACAGCATATACTAATACAGTGCAATAAAAATATACGTGTAATAACACCAGTTAGTGTAAACAAGCCCTATTAAAAAATACTATAATCTCAATAGTTCTGGTGCTCCAAGAAAAGACATACCAAAAAGCTGAAAAAAGTTACATAAACAGCTGATATAACGACATTATAAAGTCCTGGTGAATGAATTCAAAACCACCATGTATCCACGGTGACTTGTCCAAATTCTAAACCAAGTGTAAACGTGAAACAGAAAATAAAGTACACCACCACCGTGTAGATAACAGTAGCTCCTTACCAGATACCCCAGTAAGGAGTGCGTATCTTAAAGATCAGGTCAGAGTATGCGTCAAACTCGGATCGTCAAAGGGCCAAAAACTTCGGGAGCCGAACTCAAATGTATTCCAACCAAGAGGAAAAATGGTCCACCGTAAGAAGGAAAAGACACTCCAAATAGTGTAAAACCATTTATTATAAAATAAACATAAAAAGAAGTGCACTTACAAGCGTAAATGGACACAGGGCATATCATCAATGGAAAAGCGTCGGCCGATCGCAAACTCCAAACGATATCCTCTTCTATTACAATTTCTGATGAGGCAAAAAGCGTGTCACACCACCCAACGCGTTTCGTGAAAAATTCACGTCGTCCTGGGGTGTCACACGTACGCATACTCTGACCTGATCTTTAAGATACGCACTCCTTACTGGGGTATCTGGTAAGGAGCTACTGTTATCTACACGGTGGTGGTGTACTTTATTTTCTGTTTCACGTTTACACTTGGTTTAGAATTTGGACAAGTCACCGTGGATACATGGTGGTTTTGAATTCATTCACCAGGACTTTATAATGTCATTATATCAGCTGTTTATGTAACTTTTTTCAGCTTTTTTGTATGTCTTTTCTTGGAGCACCAGAACTATTGAGATTATAGTATTTTAATAGGGCTTGTTTACACTAACTGGTGTTATTACACATATATTTTTATTGCACTGTATTAGTATATGCTGTTAATGTATTACTACACAATGTGTTACCACACATTTCTTTATTACACTGTATTAGTATATGCTGTTAATGTATTTAGTTTCAATGTTGGGGTTCATGTTAAATTTCATGCAACATTGAGCACCCTTGTTCTTCACTGTTGGGTTATATACAACACTGTACCCAAATGACATTTTTATCATATTTTTCCCACAAATAGAGCTTTCTTTTGGTGGTATTTAATTACAGCTGGGAGTTTTATTTTTTGCTAAACAAAAAAAGATGCAAAAAAAAAAAATCATGTTTAATAGTTTGTTATAAAATTTTGCAAACAGGTCATTTTTCTCCTTCATTGAAGTGCGCTGATGAGGCGGCACTGATAGGCTGCACTGGTGGGCACTGATAGGCATAGTTAAGGCGGCACTAATAGGCACAGATAAGGCGGCACTGATGGGCAAAGATGGGCACAGATAAGATGGCACGGATGGGTGGCACAGATGGGTGGCACTAAGGGGCACTGATAAGTGGCTCTGATAGGTGGCACTGCTGGGCGGCACTGCTGGGCACGGATATGTGGCACTGGGGTGCAGCACCTTTGTTGAGGCAGATTGTGGGCACTGCTGGGTGGCACTGTGGGCACTGCTGGGTGGCACTATGGGCACTGCTGGGTGGCACTGACAGGGAGGAATAATAGCCGATTACCGGCTCCGTTATATCACATGATCAGCTGTCATTGGCTAACAGCTGATCACGTGATAAGGGGTCGGGATCGACCCCTTGCTCGGATCGGTGATCAGGCGAGTCTCATAGACTCGCCAATCACAGAGCAGGGGGCGCGCAGGCCACTCTTGCACGGGACGACATCAATAGACGTAGTCCCGGAAAAGGAGCTCCGCGCTGTAGCCGTCATTCGGCTATAGCGCGGGTCTCAACTGGTTAAAATAATTTTATTTAATTTGTTGGAACAGGTACTTTTTTTTGATAGTTAGCCGCTTTCATCTTCCGGGCTAGTTGGCCACTTTCATCTTCCAGGCTAGTTGGCCGCTTTCATCTTCCGGGCTACATGTCTGCTTTCCCCCTTCTCAGTGTATCCCTACTGTGGACGGGGTGTGGGGTGTAGCAAAATGGTAGCGACGGAATGTCACTTCCGTAGCAAACTGCGATGTGTCACTGAATATGTCTTTACACCCCTTCCCACTCTATCCTTACTGTGGAGAAGTTCTGGGTGGAGCATGATGGCGGTGAAGGAACATCACTTCTGTTACACATTGACGGGTCGCCTAATCTGACAGCATGCAGCTAATAAAGTCGGAGGACAGTCAAGGACTGCTTAATCTTTTCGTTGCCAGACTTTTTGTGTTTTTTGCCCACGTTTAAATAAAATTATTTTAGCCCTGAAGATGATGTAAAACTTCCAAGAATTACATATTTTCTCAAAGCAGATAAGCTATAGAATAAAATAATAGTGGTAGTTCCACTTTTTTTTTTTCTTTTTTTTTTAGGTCACACAATATTACTGCAAAAATTTCAGTAGAAAACACACCAAAGTGAATTTTAGGGCAAACAAATGCAATAAATCATCCAAAATTTTCATAATATATAAAAGACAAGGGTACGCTGAGTAAATGGATATCCAACATGCTAAACCTTAAAATTTGCGTACACCTGTGAAATCACGACAAACTTTAGTACCTTATATTTTCTATAGGCGACGCATCAAAAGCCCCATTATAGGTATCAGATTAGTGTTGGAGGAAGTCTGGTGCTAGAATTATTTTTGTGTGCGTGGCGATATGCAACATGTGCATCGCAATCCACGTTTTCACACTTAGGTGCCTCCAACGCATGCATTCATGTCAGTATATGTGGCGGCTCAAAATATTTGGCGGGGATTTTATGTGCTGGGGTGTAATTTCTTTTATTTATTTTTGTTAAATAACTAAAAAATGTACACTTCATTCCCCCCCCCCATCTCGTGAGGACAAAAAAGTCCCCCATGTAAGACTCTGCCTGTCAGTTTCAGTGCAGCCACCAGATTGTGTGAAGCCCCCCACTTTCAGGTCTGTACAGACCTGGCAGTAAAAGGGTTAAGCCTTATACACACACACACACACACACACACACACACACACACTCTGAGGATATTGGACGAATGATCGTCTTTTTTCTTCTTTTAAGAAGACCATCCCTACAGTCAAGCACGGAGGTGGAAACATTATGCTTTGGGGCGGTTTCTATGCTAAAGGTACAGACCGACTTTGCCACATTGAGGGACCAATGGATGGGGCCATGTATTGTAAAATCTTGGATGAGAACCTTCTTCCCTCAGCCAGAAGGCTGAAGATGGGTCTTTCAGCATGAAAACATAAGGCCAAGGCAACAGAGGAGTGGCTCAAGAAGAAGCACAATAAGGACTTGGAGTGGCTTAGCTAGTCTCTAGACCTTAATTCTATAGAAAATTAATGGAAGCTCAAACTTTGAGCTGCCAAGAGACAACCAAAAAACTGTCTCTGACTGCCTTTTAAAGTTTATTGGTAATGTGTTTCTTGGTTCTGTTGGAGGAGGTGCTTCTCTCATGGGCTGTCCTGGAAGACTACCGGGAAAAACTCTCATACGACAGAATACAACTTCAGAAGTGATGTAATGTGTTGCATTGTATTGTAATGTATTCTTTAGTTTCCAGGCATTCATGGTCTTGCTCTTCCGATATTTCTCCATTTGTCCCTTCGGCTAATTTTGCATGAATGGTGGTGATCGACTCTCGAAAGCCATGTACTAAAATATCAGATTATTGTACGATCGCTCCGAAATAACAATTTTTAGTCTGATTTTCTGATCGTGTGTACTAGACATAAAGACATTGGCGCGTCTCCAAGATTTCCAGTGGGACTTTAGAGCGTGACTTTGATCCAACTTTATGCTCAATGGATTAAAGTTGCATCAAAAGTTACACCAAAAAGCAGTGCAGGCACCTTTTCTAAGTCACATCAATTTGAATGGGTGCTAATGAAAAGAATAGAGTGTGACTTTGGAAATCAAATCGCACAAGTGTGAATGGAACTTTAAATGAATGAAGTCGTTGGAGCGATGTAACTTATATTTTAGAAAACAAAATCCACTTGTTGAACATCATGATTTTGTGTTTACCTTGCCATACCAATATGCTCCCTGGGAACCATCACACAAAAAACAAAAAAAAACATACAAATTCATGGGAGGATTTCCAATAGTTCAAAGCCACGCTGCTAAGCACTATGCAAACACCCTATTCTTACCAAGAACAAAGAACTAATGACAGCCCAGACACAGAGCAGTCACACAATGGAAGATCATATAGCACGTCATACATACTCCATAATCGGGTATAGGTGAAGTTCTGGGATTACCTATACCTACCCCCTAGAGGCAATGACACTAGTAAGATATCACAAACGCTCAGGGCTCTTTGACATCGGTTTTGACCAATTGATTGTAAGTTAGTCGTTTGTTTGTCCTCTAACAAATTATTTGTCATCTCCGAGTCCTGTTTGTTCCTTCCCTCCCTCCATTCTCTCCATTCTCTCATATTCTTCATTGTGCATCAAAATAAACATTAAAAAATATTTATATTTTATTTACCTTTTACTGTTTAGGTAGGGATTTTCCTTAAAATGTTTACAGACTTGATACTCTACTCTCAGATGGATTTTCTTTTTGCATAGATTTATGTATTGCATTTGTAATTAATTATGTATACATGGTCTATGCCTTTTGGATTATTTTAAATGTGTATGTGTGTGGTTATGACCATCTAGTGTCAAATAGACATGCGCAATTTGTTTAGTTCTGAATTTAACGAATTTTCACAAATTCATTCATAACGAAATTTCTGAATTTTTAAAAAATTCTGAATTTCAAAAATTCTAAATGAGGAATTTCGAAAATTTGGAAATTTGAAAATTCGAAAAATAAGAAATGAAAATCTGAACTAACAACTATAGGTATTGGAATTTCCTTTCAAATTTGGCTGTTAGTGAACGTAACGAGTATGAATTATCTGAAATAACGAATGCCGTATCTAAAAGAATGGAATGGAACGATCTGATAATGATGATAAGAATAATAAAACCTTTTTATTATTATTTATTATTCATTTGTTCCATTTCATTTGTTTAAATGCAGCATTAATTCGGATAATTCGTAACTTCAGATAAATTTGTATTCGTTACGTTCACAAACTGCCAAATTTGAAAGGAAATGCCAATAGCTATAATTTAATAGTTAGTTATTAGTCATTTCAAATTTTTATTTTTTGAGATTTTTGAATTTCCGGAAATTCAAAAATTCGGAAAATCTAAAATCTGAATTTTCAAAAAAATAATAAAATTTTTTGTCAGTGCACATGTCTAGTGTCAAATAGTCCCCTTTTAACACTTATGCCGCGTACACACGACCAGACTTTTTGACAGCAATTCGATCGTGTGTGGGCTCCATTGGACCTTTGCTTGCCAAAAATCTGGCGGACTTTAGAAATAGAACAAGTTTTAAATTTTCCCACCGGAAGTCTGCCGGACTGAGAAATCCGCTCGTGTGTATGCTAGTCCGATGGACAAAAACCAACGCTAGGGCGGCTACTGGCTATGAACTTCATTATTCTAGTCCCATCGTACGTCATCACGTTCGAATCCCTCGGACTTTGGTGTGATTGTGTGTGTCCAAGTCCATTCATTCATAAAGTCTGCCGGAACTACGCCGAACGTCCGTCGGGAAGACTGTTGGACCTAGTACATCGAAAAGTCCGGTCGCATGTACACGGCATAAGTGTCTCTTAAATTTGTATATACTAGACTGGGTGCTATTTTGCCCCTTTGTCTGTGCCATTTATATTATGAAGTGTTTTTCCACCAAGCCGGAGCCCTTGGGTGACTGCACAGATGCCCCGGGGTATTCACTGGGGGTTGATGCCCCTGGTGCCACCCCAGTTTTTTTGTACCACCTTGTGCTGTCCTGTCCCCAGACCTGGTTCTTGGTCCTCATTCCCTCTCCAATTTCCAGCTTCTCCTTCCACTAAGCAAACGCTACCAGCTTCGATCGCTTGGGGTAATGCTCTTTTCTGGAGATGCATTCCTCCCAACTGTTGGTGGTTTAGAACTTGACCTGCTGGACCTAGAGCACTAGGACCTTGTCGTTTAGAGGACATTGAGGCAATCACGGTGATGACACATGCCCGGCGCATCATCACGCCTACACCTGACCGCGTTCCATGGACATGGACTTTGAGTGGGGATATCTGAATGATGGGTGCAGCTACAAGCATCATTCAGATATCTTTTTTGGCCTACGATTCTGTGCACGGCAAGAACAATCATAGCAGCAATTCAGCCGCAAGATCATTCTTATATGTGGCAGGAGGAGACATCCCCCCTCCCGTCACCCTCTGGTGCTTCTCCGGGCTCACCCGTGCGATTGGCAAGCTGGAGAACAAATCGGACACCATCAGAAGTTGATCATAGCTATTTATGGTGACCAGATGGTCGCCAGTCATCTCCAAGACATTCGGCAGACCAGGTGCGACGTTATGACGTCAAGTCAAGGCCGGCGGATGTAAACAATGCCAGGGACTCAGCTGGAAAAGCCAGAGAGTTTTTTTTGTTTTGTTTTTTTGATCTCGGTCTTTGCAGCCTGGAGGAGAGAGGTGGGGTCTTATAGTCCCCACCTCATTCCATAAAGGAGGACATGTCAGTCACGCACTATTTTTATTACAAGGGACATGTACATTCCTTGTAATAGAAATAAAAGTGATCAAAAACAAATTTAAAGAGAAAAAAGTGTAAAAAAAAAGGTAATATTTAAAACCTGTTTAAAGCGGGGTTCCACCCTAAAGTGGAACTTCCGCTGATCGGAACCCTCCCCCCTCCGGTGTCACAATTGGCACCTTTCAGGGGGGAGGGGGGTGGAGATACCTGTCAAAGACAGGTATTTACACCCACTTCCAGGCATAGACTCCCGTGGGAGTCTACGCCATTTCCTGTCCTGCCGCGCTGTCTGCTGGGACACACACGGGTCTCAGAGACAGCGCAGAGAATTCCTATTGCGCTGCGCGACTCGCGCATGCGCAGTAGGGAATCGGGAAGTGAAGCCGATTCACTTCACTTCCTGATTCCCTCACCTAGAATGGTGGCAGCAGCAGCCGAGCGATCGATCGGCCTCGGCATCGCTGGACCCCGGGACAGGTGAGTGTCCATTTATTAAAAGTCAGCAGCTGTAGTATTTATGCTGGCTTTTAATATTTTTTTCCCCAGTACAGTCCCGCTTTAAGTGCCCAGTGAGGTACATGCGAGGTATCGCTGCGTGCGTTAGAGCAAGAGCAACAATTCTAGCCCAGGTCCTCCTCTAACTCTAAACTGGTAACCTGTAAAAAGAAAAAATTTAAAAATTTAAAAGTGTTGCCTATGGAAATTTTTAACCACTTGCAGACTGCCGCACGCCAATGTACGTCCCTACTTTGGGGACGGATGTCGTTGTTAAGGCAGCAGCTAGCTGCCATAACCCCAGAATCCCTGTGTTCAGCCAGCTACAAGATAAAAGGCACACATTTTTTATGTATTTTTTACAAAATGACAACTATTTTTTTTTGCATTTAAGTCCAAATATGAGATCTGAGGTCCTTTTGAAAACAAGTCAGCATAGCACTACAAACATCTCACCGCCGACCGGTCTTTGCTTTAACCACTTCCCGACCAGCGCACGACGATGTACGTCGACAGAATGGCACGGGCAGGCATATTGGCGTACATGTACGTCCAATATTCGTTGCCGCCGTGCCATCGGGAGCGCGCCGCCGCCGGCGCGCTCCCGCGCTGGTCGGGACCCCCGTGAGTCCGGTCGCGGGACCCGATCGCCGCGGGCATCCCCGCGATCGTCTCACGGAGCGGCCGAATGGAGGAAATGCTGTATAAACAACATTTTTCCATTCTGCCTAGCAACTAGTGACGCTGATCTCTGCTCCATGTGATTGGAGCAGAGATCAGTGTACACTAAATGAAAGCCCAACCCCCCCACAGTTAGTAACACACCCCTAGGAACACTTAACCCCTACACTGCCACCCACTGGTTAACCCTTTCACTGCCAGTGTCATTTACACAGGAATCACTGCATTTATATAGCAGTGATTACTGTATAAATGACAATGGTCCCAAAAATGTGTCAAAAATGTCCGATGGGTCCCCCACAATGTCGCAGTCACAATAAAAATCGCAGATCGCTGCCATTACTAGTAAAAAAAAAAAATTATAAAAAATTTATAAAAATGCTATAAAACTATCCCTATTTTGTAAACGCTATAACTTTTGCGCAAACCAATCAATAATCACTTATTGCGATTTTTTTGCCAAAAATATGTAGAAGAATACGTATCGGCCTAAACTGAGGGAAAAAAAATGTTTTTTTATATATTTTTGGGGGATATTTATTATTACAAAAAGTAAAAAATAATGCGTTTTTTTCAAAATTATCGCTCTATTTTTGTTTATAGCGCAAAAAATAAAAACCGCAGGGGTGATCAAATACCACCAAAAGAAAGCTCCATTTGTGGGAAAAAAAAGGACGTTAATTTTGTTTGGGAGCCACGTCGCACGACCGCGCAATTGTCAGTTAAAGCGACGCAGTGCCGAATCGCAAAAAGTGGTCTGGTCTTTGGCCAGCAAATTGGTCCGGTCTGAAAGTGGTTAAACTGTCTGCTGGTAGAGTCCTGGGATTCGTTTGCTAGTGCCGACCATACACTCCGCGTGACCACGCCCTGACAGGTTTCGTAATTACGTCTTCAGAGGGCCCTCTGAAGACGTAATTACGAAACGTGTCAGGGCGTGGTCACGCAGAGTGTATGGTCGGCACTAGCAAACAAATCCCGGGACTCTACCAGCAGACAGTTTAAAACAAAGACCGGTCGGCGGTGAGATGTTCGTAGTGCTATGCCGACTTGTTTTTAAGCCTGTTGATCATGTGTACATGTAAGCGCATTATGTAAAAAAGGGGGGAGAGGGTAATTTTAATAAAAGGTATAACACTATACCAGCCCCCTTGTATTATTACGTGCAATGAGGATACTGCACTAGAGTGTGGAGGAGTAAGGAGCATTGAAGAATCAACTATACAGAAAGACCCAGTTTATACAGGACCATTTGTAGAGGTGTTCTGGTAAGCAGCCATCTATGTGGGCACACAGATTGGTGGAAACTGTGATGGTGTGGGACAGTCACCTACTGCCTTTGAAACACAAGCGCACGGGGGAAGATATAGCTCTATCCACACGTCTCTCTGCCTGAAGGACTCTTTTATATTGCAAAATGATAGTTATGTTCTGCGTGTGGCTTATTATTTTTTTGTAATAAAATTTGCTTGTTGTTAACACGTTAGACACCTGAGCAATTACTCAGATTGTGCAATAGAGTGCTGTTAGTGTATGATTCATAGGGTCAACCACAGAATAGGCCCGGTATGGGAGTGGTTAAAAAAAAAAAAAAATTGCCAAACAGCGGCTGCATCCAATCAGCCATGGCTTTCAGAATACAGTAGCCCTGCAGGGGAATTTGTCCATCCTTGTTGTTTGGGTGTGGATGAAGGGATCATATTTCATTCAGCTAACAGGTTGAATAAAAAAAATATTTATATATATATTATATATATTAATTAGTGTATGGCCAGCCTAACTAGGTCACTAGGGAACCTGCAATGCATTATGGTTCCAGTGCATGTGGCTAGGATGGGTACACTACATACACCCAGGTTCATAGGCTCTGCTGTTATACTTGACCACTGCTCTAAACTAATGATGGAAATCAACTTCCTCATGTGTGGCATATTGACTGAATGGGTTATCGATCATAGATCAATTATTCCTATCATAAAAGGCTGATTGGGAGAAAAAAAAAAAAATCAATTGCTTATCTAAGGCCTGATTCACAACTATGCATTTTTAGTGATTTTTGTATTTCGCAGATTTGCACTACAGAACGTGTTCCATAGGAAACCATGTTAAATAGGCTGTAGTGCAAATCTGCAAAAAGCACTAAAAACGCATAGGTGTGAACCAGGCCTAAGTGTGTACGGCCCCTATAAGACAAGACGCAGCTCTACCAGTGAGCCTGTGCAGTACCAGTTATGTTTGTTCATACTACAGATTTCCAGGGGCTCTTATCTATTGGAAGTGATAAAAAAAAACTGACAATGTACTGTAGATGTGTTTTATCACCCTTTCTTACCCACCATCACATGCTGGGTTATGGTGTTCTCACACGCTGTTCACGTCAGGTACAGGCCCGTTATCTTCTACAGCCTAGATAAGAAGCACACAGGGGGAAATGCTAATTATTTATACATTTTATAAAGCAGAAGAGTAATGTACTCATGTCCCTGTTTAACAAAGAAATACTGTATTTATTGGTGTATAACATGCACTTTTCCCTCCTTAAAAATCGGGGGAAATAGTGTTCGTGTTATACGCCGATTCCTGCTGTCTGAGGGAAGAGGAGCGAGCGCCGCTGGATTACATAGAGCCGCAATCTCTTGTGTACACGGCGCTCAGTCACGCACAGCCACGCTTCCTGGCAACGCATTGGGCCAATGTTCGTCTATTATATGAGCAGGGCCAGGAGGCATGGCTGTGAGTGCTGAGTACATAGGAGATTGCGGCTCTGTGTAATCCAACACCGGTGAGGCTACAATGATGGGTACAGAGCAGGCTGCATTGTTGGGCAACGATGAGGCTGCAGATGGGCACTGAGCAGGGTGCATTGTTGGGCAATGAGGAGGCTGCAGATGGGCACCGAGCAGGGTGCATTGTTGGGCAATGAGGAGGCTGCAGATGGGCACTGAGCAGGGTGCATTGATGGGCAATGAGCAGGGTGCATTGATGGGCAATGATGAGGCTGCAGATGGGCGCTGAGCAGGGAGCATTGTTGGGCAATGATGAGGCTGCAGATGGGCACTGAGCAGGGAGCATTGTTGGGCAATGATGAGGCTGCAGATGGGCACTGAGCAGGGAACATTGATGGGCAATGATGAGGCTGCAGATGGGCACTGAGCAGGGAACATTGATGGGCAATGAGCATGCAGATGGGCACTGAGAAGGGTGCATTATTGGGCAATGATGAGGCTGCAGATGGGCACTGACCAGGGTGCATTGTTGGGCAATGATGAGGCTGCAGATGGGCATTGAGCAGGGTGCATTGTTGGGCAATGATGAGGCTGCAGATGGGCACTGAGCAGGGTGCATTGTTGGGCAATGATGAGGCTGCAGATGGGCACTGAGCAGGGAGCATTGTTGGGCAATGATGAGGCTGCAGATGGGCACTGAGCAGGGAGCATTGTTGGGCAATGAGGCTGCAGATGGGCAATGAGCATTGTTGGGCAATGAGCCTGCAGATGGGCACTGAGAAGGGTGCATTATTGGGCAATGATGAGGCTGCAGATGGGCACTGACCAGGGTGCATTGTTGGGCAATGATGAGGCTGCAGATGGGGACTGAGCATGGTGCATTGATGGGCAAAGATGAGCCTACAGATGGGCACTGAGCAGGGTGCATTATTGGGCAATTATGAGGCTGCAGATGGGCACTGAGCAGGGTGCATTGATGGGCAATGAGCAGGGTGCATTGTTGGGCAATGATGAGGCTGCAGATGGGCGCTGAGCAGGGAGCATTGTTGGGCAATGATGAGGCTGCAGATGGGCACTGAGCATTGTTGGGCAATGATGAGGCTGCAGATGGGCACTGAGCAGGGAACATTGATGGGCAATGATGAGGCTGCAGATGGGCACTGAGCAGGGAACATTGATGGGCAATGAGCATGCAGATGGGCACTGAGAAGGGTGCATTATTGGGCAATGATGAGGCTGCAGATGGGCACTGACCAGGGTGCATTGTTGGGCAATGATGAGGCTGCAGATGGGCATTGAGCAGGGTGCATTGTTGGGCAATGATGAGGCTGCAGATGGGCACTGAGCAGGGTGCATTGTTGGGCAATGATGAGGCTGCAGATGGGCACTGAGCAGGGAGCATTGTTGGGCAATGATGAGGCTGCAGATGGGCACTGAGCAGGGAGCATTGTTGGGCAATGAGCCTGCAGATGGGCACTGAGAAGGGTGCATTATTGGGCAATGATGAGGCTGCAGATGGGCACTGACCAGGGTGCGTTGTTGGGCAATGATGAGGCTGCAGATAAGCACTGAGCCTGCAGATGGGCATTGAGCAGGGTGCATTGTTGGGCAATGATGAGGCTGCAGATGAGCACTGAGCAGGGAGCATTGTTGGGCAATGATAAGGCTGCAGATGGGCACAGAACAGGGAGCATTGTTGGGAAATGATGAGGCTGCAGATGAGCACTGAGCAGGCCGAATTGTTGGGCAATGATGAGGCTGCAGATGGGCACGAGAAGGATGCATTTCTGGGCAATGATGAGGCTGCAGGTGGGCACTGAGCAGGCTGAATTGCTGGGCAATTTGTTGGCTGCAGATGGGCACTGAGCAGGGTGCATTGATGTGCAATTTAGCAAATCAAATGATGACTCTGCAATTGTGTGCGGTAGTGTTGTGCCACATCCTGTATAAACACCCTAATGAAGGAGAAAGAGGGTTGCTCCTAAACGCGTAGGGGTCTTTGAGCTTTGTGGCCTACTTCGTGTCATATGGGTGACCATCTATCTATGATTGTCATTACTATTACGCATATCATTTTCATGTATTTTTAATTGTGCTTTGATTATTATACATGTTCTCTTGTTGTGTTCAACATACATTTAGATTTTGTGTGCAATAAATTTTGTTAGATTTTAAAACTTGAAATTGTGTATGTGCCGTAAAAGTCCTAAAAATAGGGTGTTGGTCTCCCGGATTTGATGTGCAATTTAGAGGCTGCAGATGGGCACTGAGCAGGGTGCACTGATGGGAAATGGTAAGGCTGCATTGATGGGCTGTGCCCCTTATTTTGCGAAAATTACCACTTTCCACACGATCGTACAATAATCTGATCAGAGCTTTTGAGAGTTGATCACCACAGTTTATATGAGATTATCTGATCGGACAAGCGCAAAAATGTTTGTCGTACGATTTTCGTTTAATCAATACAGTTGTTCGAAAAATAAAATACAATACAAATACACTACAACACACCCGAATTTTTATTCTGTCATACGAGAATTTTCATAACTTTAGTAAATGCTTTATTTTCGGTATGAAATTAGCATGCAAAAAAAAAAAAAGGATGATGATCAATCGTCCCGTAACCTCATTGTGTGTACCAGGTATTAGGCAGGCTGTGTTTGCAAGCAAACTACCACGCCCACGTGTCATGCGGAGTCTCCATGATTGAAAGAACTGAAGTCCAATGAATGAAAGAGGCAGGCCAGGGGCTGTCAGGCTGGAGAGGAATTCTGGATGACCTCCAGCCAGGAAGTGAGGTGGGCTCCATTTGATTTGCAGCGGCTTCTAATGCACATTTTGTGGGAACATCTCTCAACATTCTAGTAGAAAATGCCCATTGTTTACAGACCTCTATAACTTATGGAGAAATTTACAAACAGGACTGAATGACTCATCCCAGTAACTGCACCCTAATCAGACTGCTCAGTCCGAAGTTTCAATCTGACAAATTGAGGCAGGAAAACAGACAGCGTCTATTGTGCTGTCTCTTTAGCTAACCCATAGTGCTCTGGAATGTGCTGCTCCTCAAAGTATATTTGTGTATGTTGCTATGCCCACTTCCTCTCCTATGAGAGAGAACAGGTCTGGCGTTTGGCAGCACAGATGCTGCACTGCATTGTGGGATTACTTGGATTTTAAACGTGACAGTAGCAAGAAAACGTGTGGTGGACAAAAGACGCTACATGTAGTTTTTTTCCCCCTAATACATAGGGATTGGGCAGTATGGAGTTGGTAGGAGATGGGTTTATCTTAAAGCAGAGCTCCAGGCTCCTATAGAAAAAAATATATAAGTCAGCAGCTACAAATACTGTAGCTGCTGACTTAATACTAGGGTGCTGGGTGGATAAGTAAAAAAAATAAATAAAAAAAAAAAATAATAATAAAATGATTTTTATCAAATTTATTTTAATAGACAGCTTTTGGAGTAAAAATATAATCTAAAGATTGTTTTCTATTTAAGATACATTAATAAATTGAGTTTATTCAGCATGAAATGGAGCTTAGTTATGTAGCATGGGGCTGTAACTTTTTCTGCAAAATTTAAATTTTTGGTGAACTAATTTAAATGAATCCAAGCTCTGCAAGCTGAGATAACATGCACTGCATTGAGGCATTCACATAATTGCACAGTAACCATGAGATAAAAACAAAGGAATATTCCTTTATCCCATTGTTTTGCAAATCTATGTGCACTACAAACTGTATGATTGAATCATTTTTTTTTTTTTGATTATTATGTTTTTGTTTTATCCTTGATTATTTTACTAACTTCACAGCTTATTATTCGAAATAGAATCTTTAATGTTTGCAAACAAAATGAATGTATCCTAACTAACAGCAAGAATAAGTCCTTACATTTAAAGAGGACCTGTCATTTCAGATCCATCATGGCAGCGCCTGTTAGTGGGCATCCTATCACCTGCTCCCGCCACGTCCCTCACCTGGTTGTGTCACTGCCGCATTAAAGTGAATAGGACTGTCGGTGAGTCAAAACGGGTACTCGCTTTCCCCTCCCGAAAAGGTGCTAAATGTGGCAACTGGGGGGGGGGAAGAGACACAATCAACACAGGGCTCTGTATAGAGGGAACAATCTCTGCTTTGCAGGGATAACAAACAAAGACCTTTAGTAAAAAAAAAAAAAAAAAAAAAAAAAAAAAAAAAAAAAACCCAACCTCAATTCACGATTTGAATTGAGTTTTTTTTTTGATGGACACTGCACCAGTCTTGAAGAGCTGCGGGCAGTAGTTTTTAGGCGAGGACTAGGCCAAAGCAGCGGCCTCGCCTAAAAACTTCTGCCCGTAGCACCGCAGGACCGCCGCGGTGTAAACACCGGTCCTGGTGAAAAAAAAATATAAAATAAAAATCGATTTGCTGAAAATTTGACCTCTCAACTCGATTCAAGATTTAAATTGATTTTTTCCCCAGCTCTACATATTACACATTGTTAAGCGCACATTCAACCCCTTGATTACCTCGAGAGGTTAACTCCTCTCCAGACAGTGTCATTAGTACAGTGACAGTGTATAGTATTAGCACCGATCACTGTATTAGTGTCACTGGTAAAGTCAATGTCAGTTCTCACCCAGTGTCAGATTTCACAGTTCCACTACAAGTTTCTGATCACCGCCATATAATTAAAAAAATAAATAAAAATCCCAATATACATATACCATCGTTATAGGCAGTATGACTTCCATGCAGACCAATTAATATATGCTTTTTTTATTTTTATTACCAAAGACATATCGCAGAATACATTTTGGCCTAAATTTATGCAGAAATTTGATTATTTTCATTTATATAACAATAAAAAATGCACAAGGAGAGGACAACAGAAGTAGCCTCCCTATTTCTTTCAGCACAATTACTTTATGAAGAGCCAGTCTGGCCATGTATGAACAAAGCCGGAGAGCTGGGAAACTCCGGATTCCCATAACAGAGGATGCCGTTTCTAATTCCTCTCTGTGTGTTCCGGCCACCTGTCTAGTGTGATGGAATGAAAAGAATGGACAGTTACTTTGAACACTATGCAATGCGTCTCCTAACACAAAAACATTACACACTATAGTCATCGCTATGCAACAACTGAACAGCACTAAATGAATGGACACAGCCTGGTAATATCATAGCAGCCCATATACAGCCAATACAGAGCAGATTCAGAGTAAGAGCTTGTTCACACAGTTGGCCAGGGAGGCAGTTAACTGCTTGCCAACCATATAACTTGCATATATGGCAGCAAGGTGGCTCTCATGTGCAGGATCACGTACCTAGTACAAGATCCTGCACTTCTGGGTCTGGGGCACGTGTGCGCACCACCGACGACCAGCTCTGATTTTACACAGCGGGAGCTGATCTGCGGGTAACACAGACTCGATGTCCACTGGCACCCGTCAATCATTAGGCAGAGAGCCAGAACAGTGATCTGCCTATGTGAACAAGACAGATCACTTTTCTGTCAGTAGGGAAGGCATTAATCTTGTCTCTGAAAAGCAGGAACATGGATCAGTGCCTTCCCCTAGTAAAAGCACCTCCCCCACAGTAAGCAAGCACTGGTTAGGTACACAGTTAACCCTTTAATCGCCCATTTTTAACCTCTTCCCAGCCAGTGTTATTAGTACAGAGGCATATTTTTAGCACCGATCCCTGTATTAGCGTCACTGGTCCCCAAAGTGTCAGTGTCCAATTTGCCTGCCCCACGCGTTTCAATGGCATATGCCCCTGTTGAAGACCTTTTGTTGTCGAAACACGACGAACTTGCATTTGGCACCCCACATTGCTGTTTTATGTTTTATCGGAATTTGTGTTATGGCTTTTATGACCCTTCTTAAATAAACCCAATGGTTACCGTCTGACCTGCGCCATTTGGAGCCTTTTTTTCTTTTCTCTCTTTTGAATACTCACCGCACTTGGGGTGACACCCCAATGTGAACAATTGGACCCTGTTGATCCGGGAGACGCATGTCCCAGCGTCCAATATTGGAAGTCTGTGCAAGTTGGAGACAACGTGGTGATCCATGAGAACCATCGTCAACCCGTAACACCGGATTGGCATTACCTGGGATTACAAGCGCAGTCGACCCACTGTCGTACGACAGATGAGTCCACTCTTTCTGGTAAGAGTATTTATTCTTTTTGAAGTCACTTCAGACAAGCTGTTATGCCCGGTCCAACTGAATTGTGCAGTATCTGATCCTCTTGTTGGGAAGACCGACATTGTTGTTTGTCCATTATTCAACATATATGGACTGTTTTCTTTGGGACTCACATTCATAGCCACTAATACTCACTAGTAGTTACGTGTTTTATACACATATTGTGTACCAAGTGAATCAGTATTTGTATTCACCAATTTTTGTGCACTGTATCATTAGTACGTGGTATAGTATTGGTTCCATTACTAATACTCCTTAAATATTCTCTTTTTCTTCACTTATTTAGCGCTACACTATTTGTCCCCTCTTAAAGAGGAAGTAAACTCTCCCACTCTGATGCTTCTTTTCATTTAGTCCATTATAATAAGTAATTATCAGACTATAGCCACTGTAATCCAGCCCAAGTTGCATATTACTTACTGTTTAAAGAAACTTTAAAAAAAAAACTTGTTTCCAGGGGTTAGGCAGCACCATCTTAAGTATTGTTTTCGAGTCCACAGTGGAGTGCATTTCCACCCTTACATTGAGCACTTCCTGTACTGTTAACCAAGCCTCCTTCTCAATCCAACATTTCTATGGCAACCCTGCTTCCCTGTTCATAGCTGACTTGTTTTATTTCATAGTATTTACTTGTGCCCATGTCTAATGTTTCCCTTTGTCAGACTTATCAGCTTCAGCTGATAAGACTGCAGTAATGGCCAAGTTTAGACTGTATGTGAGGTCACATGGTGTGTAGGAGGAAGCTGTGATTAGCAGAGTTCAGTGTTGTGCTGTAGGAAGTCCTGATAACAGATAGATAAGACATAGAGAGTGTGCCTTAAATCAGGGGAGATCTGGGCATGCTCAGTGACTTCATTCTACAGAACAACAAGGATTACAATACTAAGGCGATATCTACAAGCAGTGTTCAGTAGGGTTTTTTAAGCTGATTTACATGGGACAAAGTTGTGGGGGAGGGTTTACAACCACTTTAAGAGCTATGGGCAGAAGTGACATTTTGATGTCGCTCCCGCCCTGCATTGGTAAAAAGCTGGGTGGAGGCTCAGCTCCATACCACAGGACAAAGGATCCAATCGCCTCCGCCGCTACCGATGGCTCCGGTAAGCGACGGATGGCCCTGGAGCACAACGGGAGGGAAGAGTCCTCTCCCGCCGCTGGAAAAAGTGATCTTGCTGTGTATCCTTTTATCCACTTTTATCTTCAAGTGATCCGCAAATGGTTAATCGATATAAATAAACTACTAATCCTTCTATCCCTGAAAGCATTGTTCATTTACAGCATTTTTTTTTCTAGTGGTGCAGCAAAATGAAAACTGTGGATGCACTTGGCCGAATACCCAAAACTGAAATGGACAGTTTTTTTGCATGGACATCAATGGAGGGGGGCGATCGCTGATCAGATGCCAGTTTTCCAGCATGCTGTTCCGCTGGATCCTGTAGGACAGGCTGATGTACACATGGGCCAAATGTTGGCCTGTTTTTCGGATGAACCAGCTAATATTTGGCCCATGTGTGCTAGGCTTCGGTGTCTTTGACCCCACATTATCCCTTATTAACATACAATAGAGGAGCGTGGTTTCAAAAGGTTTAACCCTTTGTTAGGACAGTGTTCAACTCTAGCTTACAGCTAATGAATAACTGGGAACCCACCACAGACAGGGTTTATCCTGTTAAAGTGTTACTAAACCGACAACAGTAAAATCAAGTCTGTATATGTGCATGCTTGTTATACTCACTGTGGGGTTAATCCTCAACATTGTGTAAAAAGGCCGTTGGATCCTGTCTCCTTCTTCCACCATCCCCAATCCATTTCCTGACAGTACAGATCCTTTGGGGGGTCACTCTACACATGCTCAGTTTGGTGTGTTATCGCTAGATTTTTATTTTTTTTTCCTTCTTGGGAGAGTGAATGTGATCAGCACAAGGCCAATTGGCACGGTCCAAACAGCCAGGAGTCCTGCCGCCTTTTATTACAGTCGGAGGAAAATTAAAACTCCTACAAGCTTTAACCAGACACTAATAGAAGTCATAAGAGTGCTAATGAGAAAAGGTGTTTAGTGGGTTTATATTTACTAAAATAATTGCATCTCCATGTACTGTGGGGGAGTAGATATAGTGAATGCAGGGTTTAGTAACACGTTAAACATTACTCCCCAACCCCCTCCTAAACAGCACAGCAAGGATTTTTTTTTTATCAAGAAAAAAAAAAAAAAATGGTAACCAGCATTTTTTAAACTACTTCCCACCCAATGTACATATACAGCCAGGTGGGAGCTCTCTCCTTCTGAACGGACGTTCAGGAACGTCCTTAAGAAGGAGGGGGGAAATCGCACGTGCGTGTCCACGCAGTGGCGCGATCCCGATGCACTCGTGTCACCCGGATCTCCGATCGGCAGGAGGGCTCTGTGATTGGCCCTCCTGATCACACGATGGCCGTGTCCAATCACAGCCGTCATGTGATGTAAACAGAGAGCCGGTTCCTAGGCAATCGGCTCTCCTCTCCTCACACGGAAGTTGTTGTTGAGGAGAGTGAATCGCTGCATTCGGCTGGTGATCAGCAAGTATGAGATGTTTTTTACAGCTTTTTACTCACTGATCACCAGTCTAGTGTAAACACACACATGTCCCCCACATATGTCCCACTAAAATCACATGTCCCAATGATTATCAGCACACATGTCTGATCACCTGCGCACATATGTCCGTCATCACACAAACCAATTATTATACACTTAACAGATTTTTTTTTTTACCAAAAACATGTAGCAGATTACATTTGGCTTAAATTTATGACAAAATTAGATTTTATTGGATTTCTTTTAAAATATAAAGAAGAAAATATTGTTTTTTTTTTTCCCCGCTCTTTTTTCGCTTAGATCACAAAAAATAAAAAAACCAGAGTCGTGAGTAAATACCACCAAAATAAAGCTCCATTTCTGTGAACAAAACGATAAAAATTTAATTTGGGTACAGTGTAGCATGACCGCGCAATTGTCACTGAAAGCGCTAGAGCACTGAAAGCTGAAAACTGGTCTGGGAAGGAAGGGGGCGAAAGTGCCCAGTGTTGATGTGGTTAAATATATATTATGTTCTGCTTATATTAACAGGAACATGCAACATATATAAAGTAGGTGTTATCCCAATTTGGCTGCAAAGGTGGAAATACACTTTAAAGTCAGATGAGGAGTAGAGAAGCGGGCTATGGAATGGGGAGGGGGAGAATCACGGATGTGAGAATGGGCATACAACTATGGGATAATTAGGAGGGCTGAGCTCCTCATCCATCCCGTTATCTCCGAAGCTTTAACATGCAAATAGGAATATTTTATGGCCCCACTTACCAAAGACTGACAAATGTAGGTCCAGCCATTATCTATGGGGTGCGGGTGTAGCTCTGCACCGGTGATGTCCTTGGAAGAGCTATGGCCCCGATGGGTGATCACAGTCACCACCACCACCACCGTCACACCATAGAGATGGATGAAATCACACTACCAGTAATCCACATGACATCATCCAGCTCCATGCTCTGCTGAGTGCTTTTAAAGGGAACCTGAAACCTTCCCATCCTTTTATTATTTATTTTATTTTTCAGGTACTTGTATAGCGCCGTCAATTTACGCAGCGCTATACATTGTACATTCACATCAGTCCCTACCCTCAAGGAGCTTACAATCTAAGGTCCCGAACTCACATTCATACATACTTATGAGCCCAGTTACTTTTTTGGTGCATTAAAACCCATGTTAACATGAATTAAAGAAGAACTATTATTAACCACCTCAATGATGGGCACTTTTACCCCCTTCCTGCCAGGCCAATTTTCACATTTCAGAACAGTCACAATTTGAATGACAATTGAGCGGTCATACAAACACTGTACCCATATGAAAGCGTTCTCATTTTTTTCACACAAATAGAGCTTTCTTTTGGTGGTATTTTTTTTAAATCTTATTTAGAAAAAAATGAAAGTAACGTAAATTGTGAAAAAAAAAAAAGTAAATTTTTCTTCTTCCCCAATGGGCCGCCAAAGAGGCCGCGCTGATGATGGGCCGCCAAAGAGGCCGCGCTGATGATGGGCCGCCAAAGAGGCCGCGCTGATGATGGGCACCAAGAGTATTAACAACGTACTCACTGTGCCCTAACAGACTTGCCAGTTATCAACTCACTATCACTCCTTTCCTCATACAGAGACAACGCGCAAGGAAAGGACTGCCGATAATCGGCAAGTCTGTTTACATGTGATCAGCTGTGATTGGACACAGTTGATCACACGGTAAAAGGTCCTGCCGTGACTGACCCTTTACCGCAATCTGATGAGCCGTGTCCTAAGGTCGCAGAGCGCACCTGGGAGGATGTCCTACCAGAACTGAAGAGCTGCGCTGTAGCCATCTTTCGGCTATAGCGCAGTCGGGAAGTGGTTCAAGGGTTATGGTCTCCATACACTAGAGAAAAAAAACGTTTGAAAATCTGTAATTTGGACCATTCGTTCGTTTTTCATCCCATTAAGAGAAAAAATAGAAAGTAGTTTTTGACTTTTCAGAGTCAGAAGAAAAAAACAAAACAAAAAAAAATAAAAAATAAAAAGTACAGGTTGAAAACTGCCAAACGAAGAATAAATTTAAAGATTAATGTGCTTCTTGCCCATTAAAAATTGAATTGTTTGCACTACCCGTATGTGACAAAATGGAAAAAAAAAAAAAGGGATGCATTTAAGTTCATTGGACAATTTGTTGTTCGAAATTCGGTCATTATACGACGCCACTATTATTTGCTCTTACAACCAAGTGTTCATTATTTGAAATGGAAGTATGAACTATTTTTCATAGTGTATGGCTAACATTAGTACAACTTTACAGGGAAGAAAAAGAAAAAAAAATAAAATAAGGTGAACACTGAACACTCCCTCATCAACCAATGAAAAATTAATAATGGGTAAATCTTCCAATAGGGACACTTGGTCTGGGGATCGCCAAGAGAATCCCTTAAATTTGCAGGATTTTCTCTCACTTCCTGTTTGGCTATGGGACAGGAAGTGAAGAGAAATCTCCGCAATGGGACAATGATGGCAAAAAAAAAAAAATCTGACAGGGAAGATTTATATCCCTCCCTTGATCTATCCAAAATAAAAACAGTTTTGCCTATAGTTCTACTTTAAAATATTGCAAGAAAAATAATAGAGCTGCGCCAACAAACAGCTGTCACAATTATCAGTAAACAGTACTATATTCAACGTAAAGTCTTTCCACTAAATTGAATGATAAAAGTCCACAATAAAAAAAAATGTATGTTGAAGGACAATCTCTCCGCATCGAATACATGCACCGCGGTGATTCCACACAAGTATCAAGAAGATGTGCCCAGCTACCGAGAAAAGATTGCGCTTACCAGATGGTATAAGCGTAAGGAGCGTTATGGTAAAAGCCAATCGCAACCTCTCACTTATACCAGATGTCTGTGTTTCCCAGGGGCGACACTTCATGTACTGCAGGCCACTACGGTGCTCCACATTCGCATTGAAAAGCAATGAATGTACTCAAAAGAGAAAGAAAAACCTCCCATAGCGTAAAACCATTAATATTCTTTAATCGTAAAAAGACATGCACTTACATAGAAAAAATGCATCAAATCGCGTGTATACAAGCCGGCCGGCAAAAATGGGAGCCCGTCCTCCTCTCGTTCAGCGTGGTGACATACACACACACACACACACACACACACACACACACACTTTTTATTTTTATTTTTTTAATTATACAGGTGGGGGAGGTTAGGGGGTGTTTTTTTTTTTTTTCTACTTTAAATATGCAGCAAATTTTATTACTGTGTAAGCTGCATTGCTGTAATAAACTAGGAAAGTCTGGTTAAGCTTTAATGCAAGCCTACTAGTCTGCACAGACTGCCTGCATCCAATGTGCCATCACTACCAAGACCTACGGGCAGGGGTGCCCAGCCACTGGCTCGTGACCTCCTGCTCTAGGATGGCAGGTCCCCAACCCTCCACCCCAGAGAATCAGTGTTGAATGGAGCTGGCGGTAGAGGGAGAACGCAGCTGCAGTAGAGAGCAGAGCCGATGCTTCCCGTATAGCGCCACCTCCTGTCACAGGCGCTGTGATATTAAGTGCACTCTGCCTGGGACAGTAATAGCCGGCTATACATGCAGTAAAGATTGTGTTTAAAAAAAAATTATTTTTATAAAAAAAAAAAAAAATCGCATAGCAAGCGGCATATCTGTTCTATTTCTGCACTGGTTACTCTCTGGGCTGCTTTCAAACTGATCTGGAGGTGCAGAGCAGTGTGCACATGCAGGTTACCTGCACTGAGCCACAGACTTCGGTTAATATCTGTGGGTTTGGTGAGCTTTCAGAAAGTGCACCACACCTGCAGGATAGAATAGAATTCTATGGCAAAATTCAGCTAACCCTCAGGAAAGTCAGAGGTGCGCTACGCCGCACCCACGGTGTGGGTAAATCATAGCGCATCAGTACGAAAGCAGTCCCTCCCACCCGACTAGTGTCCCCACAGACCAGCAGCTTGCTATGGGGCAACCGAGCCAAGTTGCAGCCCTGTGTGTCCATTCAGCATTCAGACACGCAGCTGCCCTTTGGCTAACTAACACTGATTGACAGCCGCAGCAGCCAACGGCACCGCGGCTGTGCCCCAGCCAATCAGGAGGAGAGTCCCTGGACACCACTGGATAGAGAAGGGCCTCAGGGAAAGTGTTTGGGGGTGCTGGGGAGGCTTTGCTCTTCAAAAGGTTGGGCACCCCTGACCTACAGAATGTGCGCCATCTGTTGGGCCCTGGACCTGCCATGACACTAAACAGCTTGGCCTGTAGCAGTGCACACACAGATTTCCCCAAAGAAAGAAAAAGGTCTGTGCCTCTCATGAGAAACCAGCAATTCATTAGAACCTTCTATGACCAAATCCTGGCCTGGGGACTTAGCCCTTGTACACACGGTCGGACATTCTGATGGAAAATGTCCGATCGGACCGTGTTGTCGGATAATCCGATCATGTGTGGGCTCCATCGGACTGTTTCCGTCGGAATATCCGATGGACAAAGTTTTAGAGCTGGGCTATAAAACTTTCTGACAACATGATCCGATTGGACTTTGTCCGATTGTGTGTAGAGAATTCCGATCAGACAAAGTGCCACACATGTTCAGATCAAATTCCTAGACCAAAGCTATTGGCTACTGGCCCGAACTTAGTCCCGTCGTAACGAAATAACGTCATCACGTTACGCACGATCAGATTTTCCGACAACTTTGTCTGACCGTGTGTATGCAACACAAGTTTCGGACAAAATCCGGCGCATTTTGTTGTCGGAATGTCCGACCGTGTGTACAAGGGCTTAGACTTTGCGTGTGTGAGCACTATAAGCGGATCACACAGGATAACTGCACTAGTTTTACTATCAAAAAACAAAAACACAAATATATGAACCATACGCAACAAATACAAACAAAGGAAATATATATATAAAAAAAATAAAAAAATAAAAAAAACACCCAACACAACAATCAGCAATGACATAGGTAAACACTGCAACTAAGAAAGGCAGTACAATAAAAAAAAAAAGCATAATAGAAACCCCACACCCAGCCAGATGTCTGTACCCTAGATAGTCTCATTCAGGTATACAACACCTGATCATATGATTGTACCCTGGATATCCTCACTCTATATATCACGCAACCTTATGACTAGGGCCTGGATGTCCTCAATCATCTACTGCAGGGATATGCAATTAGCGGACCTGCAGCTGTTGCAAAACTACAACTCCCATCATGCCTCTGACCCTGGGTGTCATGCTTGTGGCTGTCGGAGTCTTGCTATGCCTCATGGGAATTGTAGTTCTGCAACAGCTGGAGGTCCGCTAATTGCATATCCCTGCTCTAGCTCCTGACCATACGACTACCCTGGACATTGTCAGTCTATGTAGCCCCTAACATTATGACTGTACCTGGGTTATCCTCAGATATATAGCACATGCAAACATACACTATATTAGCAAAAGTATTGTGAAGCCTACCTTTACACGCACATGAACTTTAAATGGCATCCCAGTCTTAGTCCATAGGGTTCAATATTGAGTTGGCCCACCCTTTACAGCTATAACAGCTTCAACTCTTCTGGGAAGGCTATCCACAAGATTTAGGAGTGTGTCTATGGGAATGTTTGACCGTTCTTCCAGAAGTGCATTTGTTTGCACTGATGTTGGACAAGAAGGCCTGGCTCGCAGTCTCCGCTCTAATTCATCTCAAAGGTGTTCTATCAAGTTGAGGTCAGTCAAGATCCTCCACCCCAAACTCACTCATCCACGTCTTTATGGACCCTTGTGCACAAGTCTGCAGTCATGTTGAAACAGGAAGGGGCCATCCCCAAACGGTTCCCACAAAGATGGGAGCATGAAATAGTCCAAAATGTCTTGGTATGCGGATCCCTTAATAGTTCCCTTCACTGGAACTAAGGGGCAAAGCACAATCCCTGAAAAAACAAATCTCACACCATAATCCCTCGCCCCCCACCCACCACCAAATCATTTAGACCAGTGCACAAAGTAAGGTCCATAAAGACATGGATGAGCGAGTTTGGGGTGGAGGAACTGGACTGTCCTGCACAAAGTCCTGACCTCAACCCGATAGAACACCTTTGAGATGAATTAGAGCGGAGACTGCGAGCCAGACCTTCTTGTCCAACATCAGTGCCTGACCTCACAAATGTGCTTTTAGAAGATTGGTCAAACATTCCCATAGACACAAGCCTAAACCTTGTGGACAGCTTTCCTAGAAGAGTTGAAGCTGTTATAGGTGCAAAGGGTGGGCCAACGCAATATTGAACCCTACAGACTAAGACTGGGATGCCATTAAAGTTCGTGTGTGTAAAGGCAGGCGTCACAATACTTTTGACAATATAGTTTGTGTGTCCTCTACCATGAGCCGAGCAGCAGCGTAGGCGTCCTCTACCATGAGCCGAGCAGCAGCGTAGGCGTCCTCTACCATGAGCCGAGCAGCAGCGTAGGCGTCCTCTACCATGAGCCGAGCAGCAGCGTAGGCGTCCTCTACCATGAGCCGAGCAGCAGCGTAGGCGTCCTCTACCATGAGCCGAGCAGCAGCGTAGGCGTCCTCTACCATGAGCCGAGCAGCAGCGTAGGCGTCCTCTACCATGAGCCGAGCAGCAGCGTAGGCGTCCTCTACCATGAGCCGAGCAGCAGCGTAGGCGTCCTCTACCATGAGCCGAGCAGCAGCGTAGGCGTCCTCTACCATGAGCCGAGCAGCAGCGTAGGCGTCCTCTACCATGAGCCGAGCAGCAGCGTAGGCGTCCTCTACCATGAGCCGAGCAGCAGCGTAGGCGTCCTCTACCATGAGCCGAGCAGCAGCGTAGGCGTCCTCTACCATGAGCAGAGCAGCAGCGTAGGCGTCCTCTACCATGAGCAGAGCAGCAGCGTAGGCGTCCTCTACCATGAGCAGAGCAGCAGCGTAGGCGTCCTCTACCATGAGCAGAGCAGCAGCGTAGGCGTCCTCTACCATGAGCAGAGCAGCAGCGTAGGCGTCCTCTACCATGAACCTAGCTTTTCTACCATAAACCACACCATCAGTATAATCCTATCATGAACCAAGAAGAGTAGGAGTCCATGCACTAGGCCTTCTCTTAAAAAGACAGACTCCAAACATATAGCAATTCTATCATGAGCCTCGCTATGATCCTCTGTCATCAGTTACATACAAGCTCCTCTAACACGCATAGGGATCCTTTGTCAGCGGTCACGCATGCAGCTCCCTCACCACGAGCAATGGATGTAGCTCCTATTATCAGGACCAAGGGTGAGCTTTGGGTTTGGTCTGAACTGAACCCAGAAGAAAGATGTCACTCCCAACTAATCAACTGTAGCCAGGGCATTCCCCACACCAAATGTACAAAATAGGAGGGGGATAGGATAGTGACATTTCCTAATTATGACCATATTAGGGCAAAGACATTGATCCAGCATGGCCATATATCGGGTCAATGGTGTCAGGGAATGACCTGGCCATAGTAGGTTGGACGGTGGTGGGCATGAGTGACAGCTTGAACACAAATTCAGACCAAACCCAGGCCCACCCTTAACCTCCTGGCTTCTGCGCTATGGCCGAATGACGGCCACAGCGCGGATGTGAATTTCCAGGAGGAAATCATATGACGGCCTGCACTACACACGCTCCCTGTGTGCGCTGTGATCACCGAGTCACTGAGACTCGTGTGATCACCGATCCGAGTAAGGGGCCGGTCCCAGCCCCTTACCATGTGATCAGCTGTCAGCCAATGACAGCTGATCACATGATGCAAACAAAAGCTTGGTGATCGTTTTTTTTTTTTTTCCTCATGTTAACAGCGGAGGAAAAAAAAGTCGTTCACCGGCTTATCTTAAAGAGACATAAGTCCCGAAGAGGAAGAGGCAATTATGCCTCATTTATAACAGTAACAGTGCCCACAAGTGCACCTATCGATGCTCACAAGTGCCACCTAGAAGTGCTGCCCATCAGTGTAACCGATCAGTGCCCATCACTGCCACCTATCGATGCCCATCAGTGCCGCCTCATCAGCATACATCAATGACAAAAAATTACCCATTTATAAAATTTTTAAAGAAAATAAAAAGTTAAAATTTTAAATTCGGTCTTTTTACATTTTTTAACAAATCGCCCAGGTGATCAAATACCACCAAAAGAAAGCTCTATTTGGGGGGGAAAAAAAAAAAAAAGACGATAAAAATTTAATTTGGGTATAGTGTTGTATGACCACGCAATTGTCATTCAAAGTGTAACATGCAGCCCCACGACTACGAATCATGTATTCATGTCAATTTCTCAGCTGGATATCCTTCACCTCCCCTACCATGAAGCAAGTCCCTCAATCATCAGTTACCAGTGTTGGTCATCTTTAAAAAAGTAATTAGTTAAGTTACACATTACTTCTCCCAAAAAGTAATTGCGTTAGTAACTCAGTTACTACACTGGAAAAGTAATTAGTTACTCAGAAAAGTAACTGTGACAGGGGTGGCAGCGGTGGTACTTGGGGGGGGGGGGGGGGGGCTGGGTGGTGTAAAGTACTTGGGGGGGGGGGGGGGCACAAAAAAAACATGGTTATTTCCCCTTTTAATTTGACTTTTTAGGCAACATGTATTTAATGGTATTAAACAAAAAAGTATATTTTAAAATAATTCAAATTTATTCAAGTTAAACATCATAGAATCAATACAAACATAAAACAATGACTCGCTGAACATAGTCAACAGATATCACCATATGAATCATAGATGATAAGACCTCCTAACACCCAACGCGTTTCGGAGTTCCTTCTTCAAGGGTGCAACAATAAGGAAGGGTCAATATATTGGTGAAAATAAGTTTTTTTTTGTCCCCTCATAAAATTTTATTGATCAAACATTAAAATCATAAACCAGTAGTGCCTAAGACAGGTATGCCGATGGGGCCCTCAGCTCAGGAGGAAAGGATTTGGGCAGGAAAAGCAGCAAGATGTATTGTATTAGTCACCATTTAGGGTGATTTTCTTCAAAAGGTTAATAAATTTTATTTTAGAGTTCTCTCGAATACCTCAGGGACCAGGCCAGACCCCCCAAACACACTGGAGCCCAACGTGGAAGTCCCTGTATATCAGGATATATTTGTTTATGGAGAGCCAGGACCAGGGGTCCAAGATGTTAACCTTTAATACTGTAGCTGCAGAGTCCGGCCGCATGCTCCCACATCCAGTATACACTACTGAGTGTTAACTACTTGGGGGGGGGGGGTGGCAGCGGTGGTGGTGCCATCCTCTCCCCCCACCACCACCTCTGCCTCTTAGGACCCTTTCACACTGGGGCGGTTTTCAGGCGTTACAGCGCTAAAAAGAGCGCCTGTGTAGCGCCTGAAAAAAATCGGCCCCTTTCACTCCAGTGTGAAAGCCGGAGGGCTTTCACACTGGAGCGGTGCGCTGGCAGGACAGTGAAAAAAGTCCTGCTAGCCGCATCTTTGGAGCGGTGAAGGAGCGGTGTATTCACCGCTCCTACCCATTGAAATCAATGGGACAGCGCGGCAATAGCGCCGGCAAAGCGCCGCTGCAGCAGCGCTTTGCGGGCGGTTTTAACCCTTTTTCGGCCGCTAGCGGGGGTTAAAACCACCCCGCTAGCGCCCGCAGACCGCCGCTAAAAATAGCGGCGCCTTACCACCGACGCCCGCACCGCCCCAGTGTGAAAGGGGCCTTACTGATCCCATCCAACCAAACTTCAACTGAAGTAATGGTGGGTAGGGATGGGATCAGTAAGAAGCAGAGGTGGTGGAGGACTTGGGATGGATCGATTGCACTGCAATTCGAATTATCAGGCAGTCACTTGCTTGAATGCCTCCAGGGATTGCCTTCCTGAGAGAGAGAGAGAGAGAGAGAGAGAGAGAGAGAGAGAGAGAGAGAGAGAGAGAGAGAGAGAGAGAGAGAGAGAGAGAGAGAGAGAGAGAGAGAGAGAGAGAGAGAGAGAGAGAGAGAGAGAGAGAGAGAGAGAGAGAGAGAGAGAGAGAGAGAGAGAGAGAGAGAGAGAGAGAGAGAGAGAGAGAGAGAGAGAGAGACCCTTCCCCTTCACTCGATTGGTGTCAGCTGACTTCATTTTTCAGTGTCCGCCCCACCTCCCTACATTCTCCCTCTCTGGATAGGCGGGGCGGTCCAGACAGTCTCTCTGAGTCTCTGCCTCTTCTCAGCTCAGCGGGCGAAAGCCCCTCTCCCCGCAGCGGAACGAACGGCCAGGCAGCGCGACCACGGCGGGTCTCCCGGGCGGTAGATGTAATTGCAGTAACGCCGACCAAGTAATGGGAACTGAGTTACCATCAGGGGAAGAGTAATCAGTTCGATTACTTGTTACCCTCTAAAGTAACTGCGTTAGCAACTCCGTTTATTTTAACTGAGTTACTTACATCACTGTTAGTTACAGAGAAGCTCCTCCAAACACAAAGATCCTGTGTCAGCAGTCCTACCACGTAGAACAGACCTCCTCATACATTAATGTAGTAGGATATCCATTGTACCTACACCACTCAGGAGTGCACATCTATGTAGCCTGAACCTCCACACATGTCATGAACACAGATCCCTCAGCATGAGCCATGATCATAGCTCCACCTATCAGGACATTAAATCTCAAACCTCTCAGTTACATATCCTATACCTCCTCTACCATGTTCAGAGATCCTGTGTCCAGCAGCAATGCATGTAGCCCGGATCTCCTCATACAGCAATGTAGGAAGACAATTGGTAGTTGCACCAGGATATCCATTCTACTTTATATGGCTCTGGAGTACACAACAGTGTAGACTAAACCCACCCCCCCATGTGTGCTGCATGCAGCTCCCCCAGTACGAGCCAAGGACATAACGCCAATTGTCAGGACCCATAAATGCCTCTCTTCAATCTTGCATGCAGCTTCTCTACTATGCATCATGTATGTATGCTCAGGGCAATATTTCTGACCATAGCCTGAACCCATCTGAGTGAGCCTACCAGGAAGCTGCCACTTGCACTGGGCCGATCACAAGCAGCCACAGAATTCTATGCCTTGCAGCGGTAAATATACAAGGGGTGTGTGTATACATGCGGCTCTGGGGGCTGGGAAGTGCCTCCGTCACTTAGGATTGACCCAGTACGGGGTGACAGGTTGCAGGTAGGCCCAGTCAGGTGGGTTCAGGCTATGGCTGAGCTCATCCCGTGACAGTTATCCGGACCCATAAATGCAACATGCAGCTCTTCAATCCTTTGCTTCCCTACCACTAATTGTATTAACAATGTGCAATGTGATACTTCTCAGTTTAGTATCCTGCAGCTCTCTACCATGAGGTAGGACTGTAGCTCTTATTATCAGCACCCATAAATGTAATATGCAGCTCTTCAATCTTGCATGCAGCTCCTCTACTACTAATCATGTATGTAATGTGAAACTTCTTAGTTTAAATACCCTACAGCTTTTCTACCAGGAGCCCTGGATGTACCTCCGATTATCAGCACCCAGAAAATTCGACATGCAGTGCCTCTACTACTCATCATGTATGCAATGTGATACACCTTGGTTTAATTTCCTGCAGCTCCTTTACCATAAACTATGGATGCAGCTCCTATTATCAGGACCCGCAAGCAGCTCTTCAACCTTGCGTGCAGCACCTTTACTGCTAAAGATGAATGCAATGTGAAAAGTCTCGGTTTAGCATCCTATGCTCTTCAAGAGCATGCAGCTCTTCAAACTTGTATGCAGCTCCCCTACTACATAATACAGGCAATGTCAATCTTCGCAGTTTATTATCCTACAGCCCTGCCACCACGAGCCATGGACGAAGCTCCGCTACCACGAGCCATGGACGAAGCTCCGCTACCACGAGCCATGGACGAAGCTCCGCTACCACGAGCCATGGACGAGATCCTCTACCACGAGCCATGGACGAAGCTCCTCTACCCACGAGCCATGGACGAAGCTCCTCTACCACGAGCCATGGACGAAGCTCCTCTACCACGAGCCATGGACGAAGTTCCAGTGTGTTCGCATACTCCACGTGCAGGGCCTGCCAGGAAGCCGGCGCAGCGCTGTGCTAGTCACAGGCAGCGAGACATTCCCCCGATGCGCAGCTGCAGAGATCGGGCAATGTCTCACTGCCTGTGATTAGCGCAGCGCCGACTTTCCTGGCGGGCTCTGCACGTGGAATATGCAAACACGCCGGAGCTCATCCTTAACCACGAGCCATGGACAAAGCTCCTCTACCACCAGCCACGGACGCCATAAATATAATATCCAGCTCTTCAGCCTTGCATGCAGTTTCCTTTACCACTAAAGATATATGCAATGTGAAATGTCTCAGTTTAGTATCCTATAACTCCCTCTCCATAAGCCCTGGACGTAGCTCCTATTATGAGGACACATCTGGAGCATGCAGCTCGCGTACTGCTAATCATACATGCAATGTGAATCTTTGCAGTTTACTATTCTACTGCTCCTCTACTACTAATCCTTTATACAACGTGAAAGCTGTCAGTTTAGTATCCTACAAGCAGACCCAACAAAAAAGAACATGCAGCTCTTCTATTACTGAAGACATATGCAATGTGATACTTATCAGTTTAGTATCCTATAGATCCCTCCCCACCAGTCATAGAAGCATCTCCTGTTATCAGTACACCGCTGGAGCATGCAGCTCTCTAATCGTCCACGCAGCTCTTTAAATGCAGCTCATCTAGCATTTCTTGCGGTATATGATCCTACTCCCTTGTAGCTCTATGTTGTATGGCCCTCCCTGTCACACATTGACTCTGGTGCCGTGCCCTGTACTGAGAAGTGTCCATCTATGTAGCCCGTGTCACCATGCATCTCCCCCACCAAGGGCCCAATACCCACCTCCTACGATCATGACTCATCTCTGCAGCTCTTTACCAGTGCATGCAGCTCCTCTACTAGTCCTGTACACAATATGTCGCCTCTCAGCCATGTCATACGTGCCTCACGCCCCCGCAGCAGCCATACATGTACGAGCTCTGCACACAGGCGCCTGTCAGCCCCGAATATCACCTACCGTAACACCACCAAGCTCGGCACAGCGTCCTCACCCAGCTGAGTCGGTGTAACCCAAACAAATCCCCTCCCTCCCCTCTCCGGGCCAGACAACAACACCCCGTCCTGTGATTGGTCCGCCCGGTCACCCACTAGCAACTGGCTCGCTCATTGGCCACATGGCCAACACGTGTGTTCCAAGCCTCGCTGTCAGCTCACGGTCCAGGGAGAGTTTAGCTGCTATGGCAACCTTGGAGTACAGGGGCGGGGCAGACGTCACTCAGTGGGAGGGGGAGTTCCCCTCAGTGACAGCAGCTGCTGTGGCTGACCAATCAGCGGCCTCTGTGCCTGCACTGGCGTTCCTGAGCCAGATTTAAAACTCCAAAGAATTATCTATTTACTGGAAGCCAGAGGACCTATAGAATAAAATGACGGGAGGTGTCATTTTTTTGTGTGTCACGTGATGTCTCTGCAACTGTTTATGAAAAAAAATAAATAAATAACAGTGCACACAAACACAATAAAATAAAAAAGATGAGGTTGTGTCAAGTAAATAGATACCAAAGGGTCTAAGCCTTAAAGAGGAAGTAAACCCTTCCAAACAACTTGGACCTATAGGTAAGCCTAGATTAAGGCTTACCTGTAGGTCCAAGCAATATCTCCTAAACCTATATGGTTTAGGAGATATTTGCCCGAAAACGGGCACCGCTGTCTACGGCGCATGCGCCGTAGACAGCGGCGCGCATGCGCACTAAATGCGGCAAATCCAAGAATGGATTTGCCAAATTTGTCGACTCCCGTGCGCATGCGCGGGAGTGACGTCATCGCGGCTTCGCCGTATGACAGCGGCGGAGCTGCGAGGCGCGACTCCCGTGCGCATGCGCGGGAGTGACGTCATCGCGGTTGCGCCGCTGTGATTCGTCGGAGCTGCGAGACACCACAAGCAACATGGATGCGGCGGACTACAGGGGACAGCGGCGACTTCGCTGGCTCCTGTGTCAGGTAAGTGACACATAATGAGCTACTATGCGATGCATAGTAGTCCATTATGCTTTACCTTTGCAGGGAAAAAAAGAGGAAGTAAACCCATCAGGGTTTACTTCCTCTTTAATCTCTTCATCCCCGGAAGTTTTACCCCCTAATGACCAGGCCATTTTTTTGCAATACGGCACTATGTTGCTTTAACTGACAATTGCGCGGGCATTTGATGTTGTACCAAATAAAATTGATGTCCTTTTTTTACCACAAATAGAGCTTTCTTTTGATGGTATTTGATCACCTCTGCGGTTTTTATTTGTTGAGCTATAAACCAAAAAAAGCAATATCTTTAACTTTTTGCTATAATAAATTAATTTTTATTTTTATTTTTTTACTCACCTCTAAATGCCTATTGCTAGGGGGCCCCTCGTAGTGTGCCTCCTTCAGCACCTGGGCTCCTGATGTCACTTCCCTCAGCGCAGGAAGGGAGATCACCTTTCCCCCTCCCTCTAGGCGATCATCTGGTATATGTGACAGGTCCCAGATGATTGCGTGGCCAGTCGCAGTGGGCAGCTTCGATCCCCTGCATCGCTGGACCCTGGGACAGGTCAGTGCCCGATTATTAAGTCAGCAGCTGCTGCTGGTGTGGAAACATTGCTTTAACCACTTCAATACTGGGCCATAGTCAAATGGTGCCCACAGATGGGATCTTCCATCCTGGGTGGGCGTCATGACGTCCTCGGTATTGCGGCGATTGTGGATGAGCTGTGTCCCTCGGACACAGCCCATCTCCGATCCGTGTGATTGGCATTCCTGATCCACCCCCGAGACACATGACCGGCCATGTACAATCACAGCTGGTCACATGTACTGGCTACATGAACGGCGCTCGTGCACGCCCATAGGGTGCGAGGCTTGTCACCCTGACACAGCCCAACCCCAATCACAGTAAAGAGCCAATTAAATTGGCTCTTTACCACCTGACCGGCTGTGTCCAATCACAGCTGGTCACAGAATGTCAACAAACTGCGGTAACAAAATGTTACCGGGTTCTCCTCCTAACACACCGATTGTGTGTGAGAAGGAGATTGCGGTAACCTCTCCTTACCGCTTAGTGTACACCAATCACACTGATAACCCCCTCCCCCCCCCCCCAAATAAAGAGGACCTGTCACCAGCCATCAAAGTACCTGTCATCCACCATCACAGCCCATCTGAGTACCCTAGTACCTGTCACAGTCCATCTCAGTATCTGAGTACCTGTCACAGTCCATCTGAGTATCTGAGTACCTGTCTCCAGCCTGTCCGAGTACCTGTCTCCAGCTCATCAGAGTCCCCGAGTACCTGTCTTCAGCCCATCGGAGTCCCCGAGTACCTATTTGCAGCCCATGCCTCATAGCATACACGTTGGGGTGTTTGCTTTCCAAAATGGGGTCATTTTGGGGGTAATTCCATTGTCCTGGTGCTCCAGGACCTTCAAAAGTGTGATAGGAATGAAATGAGATGTGTAATTTATGCTCCTAGAATGCCTGAAGGTACTATTTCAATGTTGGGCCTCTGTATATGGCAAGACTGTGTAAAAGTCTCACACATGTGGTATCGCCACCTTTGTGTGAAAAAATAAATAAAAAAATGTCATTTTCTGAAAACTTGTGTAAAATAATTAACTGTTCAAAAGACTCATAATGCTTCATAGAATATACTTTGGGGTGTTTGTTTTCCAAAATGGGGTCATTTTGTGGGTAATTCCAGTGTCCTGGTGCTCCAGGGCCTTCACAAGGTCGTTAGGAAATTAGAGGTATGATTTATGCTCCTAGAACGCCTGACGGTGCTCCCTGCATGTTGGGCCTTTGTATGTGGCCAGGCTGTGTAAAAGTCCCACACATGTGGTATCGCCATACTCGGGAGGAGTTGCAGAATGTATTTTGGGGTGTAATTGGAAGTATGCTTGTGCTGTGTGTGAGAAATAACTTGTTATTATGACAATTTTGTAAAAAAAAAAATATATATATTTTTTCTCAAGAATTGTGGGAAAAAATTACAACTGCAAAAAACTCACAATGCCTCTTACTAAATACCTTGGACTGTTTACTATTCAAAAAGGGGTCATTTGGGGGTTATTTGTACTTTCTTGGCATTTCAGAGCCTCAAGAAATGAGATCAGTGCATCGGATATGATCAATTTTCAATGATTTGTGCCATAGCTTGTAGACTCTATAACTTTCAAAGAGCCTAAATAATATCCACTAATTTGGGTTATTTTTCTGAACAAAAATGACTTATTTGCAAAATTTTATCATAGAAACAAACTGTTTTTTTTTTTCAAAATGTTCGCTCTTTTTTTCACTCATGTCGCAAAAAATAAAAACCCCAGTGGTGATTAAATACCACCAAAAGAAAGCTCTATTTGTATGAAAAAAATGATAAAAATGTTGTTTGGGTACAGTGTTGCATGACTGAGTAATTGGCATTCAAAGTGTGAGAGCGCTGAAAGCAAAAAATTGGTCTGGGAAGGAAGGGTGTATAAATGCCCTGTATTGAAGTGGTTAAAGAGGAAGTAAACTCATCAGGGTTTACTTCCTCTTTAACGTGGTTGTAAACCCTTATGCCGCGTACACACGACCGGACTTAGGTCCGACAGACTTTCGACGGAGTTCTGACAGAGTTCTGACAGACTTTCCGAATGAACGGACTTGGCCACACACAATCACACCAAAGTCCGACGGATTCGAATGTGATGACGTACGACCGGACTAGAATAAGAAAATTCATAGCCAGTAGCCAATAGCTGCCCTCGCATCGGTTTTTGTCCGTCGGACTAGCACACACAAGAGCGGATTTCTCGGTAGAAACTGGGTCCGGCGGAGTTCTTTCGGAAAAATTTGAAACATGTTCCATTTCTAAAGTCTGTCAGACTTTTGCAAATCAAAAGTCCGCTGCAGCCCACACACGATCGAATAGTCTGTCGGAATCATTCCGTCAGACTTTTGATGTTGAAAAGTCTGGTCATGTGTACGCAGCATTACAAACCACTTTGACCTACAGGTAAGCCTGGATTAAGGCTTACCTGTAGGCCCAAGAAATATCTCCTAAACCTACACGGTTTAGGAGATATTGAAAAAAAAAAAAAAAAAAAAACAGGCACCGCTGTCTACGGCATAGTAGCCCATTATGCTTTACCTTTGCAGGGAGACAAAGAGGAAGTAAACCCTGATGGGTTTACTTCCTCTTTGTCTCCATGCAAAGGTAAAGCATAATGGGCTACTATGCATCGCATAGTAGCCCATTATATGTCACTTACCTGACACAGGAGCCAGCGAAGTCACCGCTGTAGCACAGAGTGTCCTTCTTCTTCTGGGTATCGCTGCTTCGGCCACTCACAGCGCTGGAGCAGCGATGACGTCACTCATGCGCACGGAAGCCACCAACGGCATATTGCAGTTAGCAGCGGCATGCTCAGTGCGCCTGCGCTCCACTGTCTACGGCGCATGTACCGTAGACAGCGGTGCCTGTCCTTTTGGTTTAGGAGATATTTCTTGGACCTACAGGTAAGCCTTAATCTAGGATTACCTATAGGTCAAAGTGGTTTGTAAGGATTTACAACAACTTTAAGGAAGAAGTTCTACAGGTGTCTTACATGTGCACGCGCTCGGTTGCCAGCATGCCATTTCTACTATAATTTGCTACCTACTTGTTTCTTGCCTGGATTTATAAATACTGCAGTCTAATACTTTGAGCTAGCTGAAGAGGAAAAAGACAAGAGACTTTGTCATTTGCTATAAAGCAGCACAACTTCGGTTTGCAGAGTGAACAGTGTATTGCAACCTAGGGGGAGCCCTTGCATATGATACAAAGTTATATTGTGTAGCACCCACTACCTTTAGGTGGGTGCTAATAGGAAAGAGTTAGGTAAAATTGCCAGTGCCTTACTTTTTTTTTTTTTTTTTGTTCAGGCCTGTTTGTTAATTTGGTTTGGGGAGGGGGGGTGACCACCTGTACTCTGCCCTGGAAAAACCTCCCTTGCTTTCCCTAAGAAATGTTCTGGAAAGGAGGCGGGTCAGGGACTGGAGTGCAGGCAGTGGATGTGGCCCTGGCCCAATCATTAATTTGTATGGGCAGGGGTGGGACTGATATATAAACTGAGGTCACATGCTTCCTGGGAGGATGGGAAGAAACTGAGTGGAGAGAGAAGCAGCAAAAAAAAAAAAAAAGGTGACCCTAAGGAGCAGGCTTGAAGGCCTGGGGGGGGGGGTTCAGATTGAGACCCCAGTGCTGGAGAGCAGGGACCTAGCCTGAAGGCCTGAGGGTTCAGAGACCTCCGTGCTGGATGGTTCAAACACACCAAGTCATCCAAGAAACCCTGGGGAACTGAACTAGGCATCCCGGCTGGGATGGTTCTATCTACAAGAAGCGGGAAGTAGCTGCAAAGAGGATGGAGTAAACTGGGATGTCATCTGGATTTTCCTGATCTGACCTGGGAGGATCGCAGGAGGCAAGATGGGCAGGTGAGGCCTGGGACTTCAAGCATCCATTTCCCAAGGTGCTTTTCAGAGGGGCATTGGTCAGTTCATTAAGGGAGAGGGACTTAACCAGACACCTCAAGTCTCCCGCATTCAACCTCGTGCTCACGGACACCCGCGAGTGCGGTACGATCTCCCAGCTGTCACCTGCAGCAGCCTGAGCCATCCCCACCTCCCAGCCAGGGGAAGCGGTGGCATCACTATGATGATCAGATGTTAACCCCTACGCCAATAGCATACCTCGGTTATGGCTCTGCCATTCTCAGAGCTCAGCCAGTGTAGTCCCATCCCCAGCTTCTCCGGGTCAGGAACTCTCAAGCTAATCCTGCCCCTCCCCTCACTCCAATTCCTGTGGCTGTGCATTGCGAGTGAAGATGTGTGGGTGGGAACTTTAAAACAGTGATCTCCTCTTCATGAACACTGAGCCTGAGCCTCCGGGGACCAGCCTGTGCGTAAACGCTGTGACCGAGCTCTCCCCCTTCTTAAAGCGGGGTTCCACCCTAAAGTGGAACTTCCGCTCATCGGAACCCCCCCTCCGGTGTCACAGTTGGCACCTTTTCAGGGGGGAGGGGGGTGCAGATACCTGTCTAAGACAGGTATTTGCACCCACTTCTGAGCATAGACTCCCAGGGGAGTCTATGCTGTTTCCTGTCCCGCCGCGCCGTCTGCTGGGACACACACGGGTCCCAGAGACAGCGTGGACCATTCCTAGTGCGCTGCGTGACTCGCGCATGCGCAGTAGGGAACCGGGAAGTGAAGCCGCAACGCTTCACTTCCTGATTCCCTCACCTAGAATGGCGGCGGCAGCAGCCGAGAGCCGAGTGATCGACCGGTCTTGGCTGCCAACATCGCTGGACCCCGGGACAGGTGAGTGTCCATTTATTAAAAGTCAGCAGCTGTAGTATTTATAGCTGCTGCTTTTAATATTTTGTCTGCCAAATCTCTTACCCTCATTTGCCGCCCCCCCCCCCCCCCCTTTATTTTGTGTTTCAGAAGTAACTGTTTAAAAACTGTATATAAATGGGAAAATTAAAAAAAAAAAAAATCTGAAAATGTCTAATCAGTGCAACACATTTCTATGTACAGTACTTCACATGCAATGATCACGCATTTTCCGGTATTGTATGTGTTTTCTGTTATAGATTCAGGAGCACACTTTTTTTGTGATCCAGATGAATTTCTGAAAGCACATGCATTTTCAATGCGTTCCAGTGTGTGTGTGTTTTTTTTTTTTTTTTTTTTGTTAGTTTTTTTTTTTTTTTTTTCCCTCTTACCTTCCTTTTTGCCAAAGTTTCCAGGTTTTTTTTTTTTATTATTTTTTTTTATTTAAATTTTTTTTTTTTTTGTAATGCGTGTTTTTTTTTTTTTTTTTTTTTTTTTTTTTTTTTTTGAGTGTGTTTTTGATGTGTTTTGACATGTACTTGTGTAGTTCCATGCAGAAAATATGCAGCATGTTCTACTTTTGTTGGCTGCACTGCACAGGTGGGAGCTTGGACCACTGGAATCTATTTCTGCTACCCTGATGTAAAGGGGAACTCTTCAGACTCTGGTGGGTGGTGCGCAAAATGTCACACGGTGCCACCTCCCTGAAATGTTTTTTGTGGGTTGGGATGTCTGCTTAAAGCGGTGTTTCAGCTATAAAAAAATGTTTTTTTAAAGTCAGCAGCTAAAAAAAAGTAGCTGCTGACTTTTAATAAAGAGACTTACCTCTCCAGGGTGCCCGTGATGTCGGCCACCGAGACCGACATGTCCCTCGGCTCTCGGGTCCCAGCGCCGTCATTCATACTAAGGGAAACGGGCAGTGGAGCCTTGCGCCTTCCCTGCCTGTTTCCTACTGCGCATGCGCGAGTCGTGTGGCGCTTTGTGAATGGGAGGTGCTGTGTTAGGGAACACTCAGTTCCCAGAACACAGCGCGCCCCATTACCCAGAAGACTGAAGATCACAGAGGAGCAGGAAGAAGGCAGATTTGGAAGACTGCCTAGCAACAGCGATTTCTGACCTGGTAAAAAAAAAAGTTTTTATTTGTAATAATAATGCTTTTTTTTTTTTTTCTTTTCAGGGTGGCCCTCCACTTTAACTACACTAAGGAAACAGGAGGAGGCATCTCACATTTCCCACTATCACCATTATACCTGGACTGCAACAACAAGAATAAAAGTTATCTGTTCAACCTTTATTGACTGTCTGTCGTGAATCATGCGGGGTGGAAGAACGGAGGTATGTTAGTGGTAATGTATGAACTATCCAGCAGCTCCCAAGGGAGTAGTGCGCTACAATTGTATTGTGCTGTTGTATGTTCATAGCATTGTGCTGCAGAAGGTTTCAGTGGGAAGGTGTTCAGTATAGCTGCTGACTGGTATTGGGTATCTGTCCCACTGTGCACCTGTTTATATATGCTATGCTGTCTATGGTGAGCCTTGAATATAGTTTCACATTTACATTGACTGTTATATTGCCTCTTACTGTCAGTGTCAGAGTTCTCACACTGTTTTGTTAAACTTTTACCCCAGTAAATTTTCAGATGGTTAATTGATACCCTGTGTGAGATTCTATCTATTACTACAGCTGGTGAAGTGACGAGTACCAAGGTGACGGTAAGTGCCGGTTCACACAGGAGCGACTTGTCAGGTGACTTGGACGCCTGACAAGTGGCGCTCCATTCTGTACTATGGAACCGCTCTAAAAGGAGCAACTCAAGTCGCTCCGACTTAGAAAAAGGTTCCTGTACTATTTTTGAGGTGACTTCAGGCGACTTGCATTGACTTCTATACAGAAGTCGTTTTGCAAGTCGCTGCTGAAGTCGTGTGCAGGTCGCATTGCCCCTGTGTGAACCAGCACTAAATATACAGTACAGTGTGTCATTGCTGTGTTTCTCTTTACAATTGGGTCTTGCATTAACAATACCACACAGGTGTGCCAGAGGGGTTGAGTCTGTTCTTGGGGTTGATAGGCAGAGTACAGGATTATATAGGAGATTTATAGCATTTTTATTCTTCCTTTTTTTTTTTTTTTTTTTTTTTTTCTTTATTAGTAATGGTGGCAAACTGCGATTTATATATCTTTATTTTTTTTATTTCTTTTTTTTTTTTCTGCAACATTGTGGCAGATGGATCGGACACTTTTGACCCAATTTTGGGACCATTGAAATTTATACAGCGATCAGTGCTTTAAAAATGCATTACTTTAACTGACAATTGCGCGGTCATGCAACGCTGTACCCAAACAAAAATTTATCTTTTTTACCACAAATAGAGCTTTCTTTTGGTGGTATTTGATCACCCCTGTGGTTTTTATATTTTGCACTATAAACAAAAACCTTGACAATTTTGAAAAACATACATTTTTTACTTTCTGCTATAAAAACATTTCCGATTTAAATCAAATTTATTCATCAATTTAGGCCAATATGTATTCTGCTACATTTTTTATATTTTTTTGGTAAAAAAAAAAAAAGAAAATGCGCATATATTCACTGGTTTGCACAAAAGTTATAGCAGCTACAAACTATGGCATAGATTTATGGAATTTTTTTTTTTTTTTTTTTTTTACTAGTAATGACGGCAATCAGCTATTTATTTTTTTCAGGACTGTGACATTGCGGCGGACAAATCGGACACTAAGTTGCACTTTTTGGGGGCCAATGATACTAATACAGTAATCCGTGCTAAAAAAATGCAGTCAGGGACTGGGTTAACATCAGGGGTGATCAAAGGGTTAAACGTGTTCCGTAAAGAGTGATTTCTAACTGTGTGAGATGCTTTGAGTGGGGGAAGACAGATCAGTGTTTCTGCTTTGCAGAAACGCAAGATCTCTAGCTTCCGCTCGCAGAACTGGGATCTGCCTTGTTTACATAGGCAGACCACTATTCTGTCTCCAGAGAACGATAGTTGGGTCTGCCCGACTTTCTGATTGGCTCCCGCTGTGTCCAATCACAGTGGGAGTGGGTCGCCACCCCATACCCAGTGCATGAAGTCACATAGAGGTATGTGATTTCACGCAGGAGGGCCACCCTGCCGCAGTATATCTGCGTGGGGCGGTCCTTCAGGTGTTAAAGTAGAACTAGAGGCAAAACAATGTTTTTCATATTGGATAGAGCAAGGGAGGTTTATTTTTGCCATTTGTGTCCCATTGCAAAGATTTCCCTTCACTTCCTGTCCCATAGCCTAAAATAGGAAGTGAGAGGAAATCCTCCACAGCTTTTATTTTAGAAGCCAGGGAGTGGGCAAGCGAGAGCAGGAGAGAGGACTGGGGACTCAATTCGTTAACGCATATGTATGGCGACAAGAGTAGGCGTTAACCCCCGCATGCCACACAGGATGATCGTTTATGCGCTGTCAATGTGAGAGACTGAGCTGCGGGAGACAGCCCTCTGTCCAGACTACCGATTGGTACACGGTGGGACCTTCTTGCGGTCATCATGTGACAATAATCTCCCAATTAATGTATTGACAAACTTTTTGGAATATACCATATGCGCTATTTATCACAAATTTGTATGCATAGTTTATAGTATTTTAGTTAAGTTCTCTCTCCTAATTTTGTTCATGTTAATTTGTCTTCTAAACGCATAGTACTGATGTATATCTTTATGAAGCGTTGGTGGTATAGTGGTGAGCATAGCTGCCTTCCAAGCAGTTGACCCGGGTTCGATTCCCGGCCAACGCAAATGTACTTTTTTTTTTTTTTTTTTTTTTTTTTCTCTTTCTTCGTAGTCTAATCATGTGATAATATATTAAAGACATGTTTGTTTAGGATGTTGCATTCCACCTCCTATGATAAACAATTTATTCTGTGAATGAGGAAGACGTGTGGTGGTTACAGGATTGTGTCAGCGCTGACTCCCCCCAGAATTTCAACTCCTTCGATAGCTCAGTTGGTAGAGCGGAGGACTGTAGAGGTGAATAACTCAGGAATCCTTAGGTCGCTGGTTCAATTCCGGCTCGAAGGAAGCTTTTTAATTTTCGATCGTTCCAAGGTTTTACCCTTTGTAACCATAGATAATGCATTTGACATTTATCGTAGTTACAAGTTACACCAGATGAAGTATAACATATATTTTTAAATGCAGTATAAACTCTTATACAAGAAAACGGGGTGTATCTCAATGAGTCTGGTTTACACTATTGTGGGGCTTTCATGTGCATTAAAAGCATGCTGCATTTTTTTTTTTTTCACATGAATGCCCTGAAAAATCATGTAAATCCAACACATTAAAAATATGCATACATACATTAATGCCTAAGGCTCCATTCACACCAGATTGTGGGCAATTTCAAATCGCTGCAAAACACAGGGTGTGTTTGCAATGCCATTACTTCTTAATAGCACCCCAATTGCGCTGCGATTTGGCTGCAATCCTTGTGATCCAATCGCAATGCGTGACGCTTGTCACTCGAAGCTCATGTTCCATTTTTGGGATTACAGAGTAATTCACCGCATGACAATCGCAGCAAAATTGCAGAGCAATTGGAGTGCCATTAAAGGACACGTTCAGACTGAGCTCGTTTGGCTGTACTTCTATGGGTTACAGGAGTGCAATTTGTTTTGCCCCCTCTGTGAGCTGTTTTCAGCAGAGAGCGGTCTGAAGGTAAGTATGATGGGGGGGGGGGGGGGGGGGGGGGTGGACCCAAATCCATACTTCTCATTTAAGAAGTAATGGCATTGCAAACACGTCCTGCATTTTGCAACAATCGGGTGTGAATGGAGCCTAAAAAAAACACACCGCAAAAGCACATAAACAATACAAAAAAGCACCACAAACTCAGTTATAAATAGATGTAAACGTGCATATAGAATGGCGCACTTCAGGGATTGTGGTGTAAATGCGTTCTTACCCCAGATGCAGTAGAAATGCATATACAAAAAAATGCATTTTCACACGTAAATGTACGGAAATGCAAAAGAACATACCACAAGTACATGCAAATACTATTTAAAAAAATAAATTAAATAAAAAAATGCACCACAATGCAAATGCATTACAAATTATTACAATATAGGATTTATATAGCAACAACAGTTTGCGCTTTACAACACGAGGGCAGACAGTACAGTTACAATACAATTCAATACAGGAGGAATCAGAGGGCCCTGCTCTTTAGAGCTTACAATCTAAAAGGGAGGGTCAGGTGATACAAAAGGTAATAACTGTAGGGGGGGTGAGCTAATGGAGAAAATAAAAGTACTATCAGGTGGGGGCAGGGTAGGCTTCTCTGAAGAGAAGAGTTTTCAGGGATTGGCTAAAAGTGGACAGTGTATGAGATCGCTCCTAACTCCCTAAATTTTACTAATGGGTGTCCCTCGGTCTCATCTCAAAAAATTGGGAGGTATGGTAGGAGATAGTTGGACAAATTGGGATAAGGAGTTCCAAAGGATTGGAGGGGCTCTGGAAAAGTCCTGGAGGCAAGCATGGGAGAATGTGGCTAGTTAGCTTGAGAGGAAAGAACAATTTCTCATTGTGAGACTAGGCTAGTGATTTAGCTGGGGGGGGGGGGGGGGGAGTTTCAAGCTGTCAATGGCTTTGTAAGTTGTTGTTTTTACTTTGAATTTATTTGATTGGGTGAGCAGAAGCCAATGGAGGGATTGGCAGAGAAGGGTAGCAGACACTGAATGGTTGGTAAGGGGGATGAGTCTGGCAGCAGCATTCATGATGGACTGAAGGGGGGGGGGGGATAGCCTCTTTAAAGGTAAGCCAATGAGGAGGGCGCTAAGAAAATGTGTATTTTGGAGATGTTGTGGAGGTCGAAATGGCAAGCTTTGGCCATTTATTGGATGTGGGGCTGGAAGGAGTGTTCAGAATTAAACCTAGCAACCTGGTATGGGGGGGGGGGGGGGGACAGGTTGATGTCCATTGATTGAGACAAATAAGTCAGGGGAAAGGGTATGTAGGGTGGGAAATATTATGAGCTTGGTTTTGGATAGATCAAGTTTGAGGAAGTGGTGAGACATCCATACTGATCTCTATTTAGTAAATTAGTGATGAATAAGGAGACTGATGGAGTGAGCTGACGGGTAGAAAGGTAGATCTGTGTGTCCTTGGCATAGAAATTATATTGGAAGACATAGGAGGCTATCAGCTCACCCAGAGCGGAGGTGCAGATTGGGAATACTTGAGGTCCAAGGTCAGGACCTTGGGGGCCCCGATGGAAGAGGCTGCAGTAGAATTGTGACACTGAAGGTGCGGTGGGATAGGTAAGATGAGGACCAACGAAGAATGCAGTCATGGAGAGTAACAGAATGGAGGTTTTAGAGAAAGAGGGGAGTGGTCAACTGTATCAAAGACAGCAGAGAGGTCCAAGAGTAAGGCTTCATGTATACGGAACAATTTTTTTTTTAACCTCTCCTGAATGATTTAACATAACTGTATCACTTGCCGTATATTGGCGTAAGCAGGTCCGCAAGTGGTTTATTTTTTTTATTTTATTTTTTTCCTTTTTCAAATAGGCAAAAATTAGAAAACCTGTAAACGAAACACCGCAAAACGCGAGTTACCGCATCTAGCCACGTTTTGGAAGCGATTGGCGCTTGAAATCCTCAGCTTCTGAACCCATTTTTTTGGGTTCCGAAAAAAAGCCTCTAAGCACAACTGCCTAGAAAGGACTGTAAACAACCCTGTCTACTGTACTGATAAGATAACAGAGGAGCGTTCAGGAGCAGTTGAAGAAAATGCCCAACTGCTCCTAAATGTCTGTTTAGTAGCAGCCAGGGTTTTTTTTTTTTTTTTTTTTTTTTTTTTTTTTTCAGTGGGAACGCAGGTCCGGCACCTCCAGCACTGAATGTATGTAATAGCATGGGATGTTGGCTGCTGGGGATCTATTGTCACTGGTGGGGGTCTGATTTTGTGTGATGGTCTATTGTTGCTGGGGGGTCTTGTATTGCTGGAAGGGATCTACTTTACTGACTGCTGGAGGATCTATTGATGCTGGCTGCTGGGAGATCTAATGTTGCTTGGGTGGATATTTTGTTACTGGGTGTGATGTATGATATTTTATTGTGGGTAGTTCACTGTTGCTGCAGGGAATCTATTGTTGTTGGGGTGGAGTCCATTGTTGCTGGGGGAGTTTATTGTTGTGGTATCTATTCCTGGGATTCTATTGTTGCTGGCTGCAGGGGATCTATTTTACTGCTTTTCTAATCAACATGTTCTATACAAATGATTTAGCGCCACAAAATACTTGGTTCTGTATTCTCTAAACGGGCCAGTAGTGGTAGGTGAGTAGGGGAAGGAATCGAGGGATGGTGGTCAGAGGTGGGTAGGGGGCAGAGACAAGGGGTGACTCAGACTGAGGAGTTCCTGCACCTATTCTCCAAGAAAAAGTCCTGGTAGCAGCAGTGTACATGAGGCCTTTACAGAATAGTGAACATTGGTTTTAGGCATTCCTAAATTGTTAGTTTAGATTTTGAGTTTATGTAGCACTAACCCCTGGAGGAGCTGCTGGTTATTTTTGGGTTTATCGTTACCTTACACTTCATGTGGCATGTCTAGGGGATGTCCCGTGGTAGATGACCAAGTAACTTGAGACTGACAATAGATCCAGTTGAATGGATTTTCTTTGCAAACTTCAACCATTGGACAGTCTCTAACTTGGGATCAGAGGGTTGGAAAGAACACTTGTAGGATACCTGGATCTTTCTGGATTCTCTCGGTTACTTCAGCCCTTCCAGGCTCTTAAGAAAACCAAACTCACACGTGGTAATCTTCTAAAGAGACCTCCCCTGGAATGCTTGAAGTCCAATGGGTCTCTCCCAAACCAGACACAGCACCCAACCACCTCAGAATCCTCCTTTAGTTTGCCTGCCTTGGGCTAGCCAGCCCGAAGCATTAAAGTCTGTTGGATCCACACCCCAGGCCATAGCCTTCCTGGGGGCTGGTCAGAAGGACCAGAACCAAGTACTCAACACTTCATACTGGACCGTAAACCTCGAGCCACATGACATCCATGTCTTAAATACCCTCTCCCAGAGGGCACAGCGGGAGGGCCACTCCCACTGACCTGGCTCTGAAAGAGTAACCAAACGCCTGACTAGACCATGGTTCCACGCCTGCCACCAGAGAGCAGTGCCCCCCTGTGGCCAGGCAGAACATTTCACAGCCCAGTCAGACTGGCACAGAAGTCTAATTTAGACAAATAGGCCCAAACCAAACTGTAGTCTGGGTAAAGTTTTAACTTTGAAAAACTTAGCGGGTGCTCTTCAGGAGCCTGCCACTACATTTAGAAGAGCAGTGTCTGTGGGGTGCTGGGGAAGAAATCTAGACTGAAGGGGATCAAGAAGGTTTCAGGGACAGGGCCGTGCACAAAGGTGAATTTTGCTGCCCCCCCCCCCCTTCTTTCTGACACCCGCTTCCACTTTTATTTACAAAGTATGGCCCTGTATAAACAAGCCTCAAGGCCCCATTTACACATGCACATTCCCAGAAATGGATCCCAAACGCAGATAGCACATGTATGTAGTTCCCTGTTCCTAAGATTAGGGCTATAG
>NW_027507758.1:578172668-578300168 GCF_037356315.1 Lithobates pipiens
ATGGACTGATTGCTTGCTCTTCAACTGTTAAAGTGGAGTTCCACCCATTTAAAAGCTCCCCTCCACAGCACTGGCATTCTAACTGTGGGCACCCAGCTGTGGTTTCACAGTCAGGTGTGCACTGTGCATGCGCGAGCCCTGCTGTGAATGGCCGGGCGATCTTCTGGGTCCTGAGACGTGTGCCAGAAGATTGCGGGGGGAGAAGTAAACGTCCTTCCGGTGCTGCAGAGCCAGGTAGGAAGTGGGAGCTGGGTGCTGTAAAAAGTGGGTACCCAGCACATAAAGCCGTGATAAGAGGTTATTTTATTAAGAGCAGCACAATGTAATGGGGTGAGGTTAAAAATTCACTCCCTCACCAAGGACCTTCATAATCTATATTAAGACCATAAACACATGACCCTGATATCTTTAACCACTGGGCACTTAAACAACCTTAATAACCAGACCAATTTTCAGCTTTCGGTGCTCTCACATTTTGAATGACAATTACTCAGTCATGCAACACTGGACCTATATGAAATTTTTGTCCTTTTTTTCACACAAATAGAGCTTTCTTTTGGTGGTATTTAATCACCGCTGGGTTTTTTTATTTTTTGTGCTATAAAAGAAAAAATACAGAAAATTCTGTAAAAAAAAAAAAAAAAAAAATGATTTTTCTTTTGTTTCTGTTATAAAATTTAGCAGATTAGTAATTTTTTCTTCATAAATTTTGGCCAAAATTTATACCACTACATATCTTTGGTAAAAATAAGTACAAATTGGTGGATATTATTTGGTCTTTGTGAAAGTTATAGAGTCCACAAGCTATGGTGCCAATATCTGAAAATTGATCACACCTGAAGTACTGACGGCCTATTTCAATTCTTGAGACCCTAACATGCCAGAAAAGTACAAATACCCCCCAAATGACCCCTTTTTGGAAAGAAGACATTCCAAGGTATTTAGTAAGAGGCATGATGAGTTTTTTGAAGTTGTCATTTTTTTCCCACAATTCTTTGCAAAATCAAGATTTTTTTTTTTTTTTTTACTATTTTTATTTTTCACAAAATTGTCATATTATCAGTTTATTTCTCACACAGCATATGCATACTACAAATTACACCCCACAACACATTCTGCTATTACTCCCGAGTACGGTGATACCACAGGTGTGAGACTTTTACAGTGTGGCCACATACAGAGGCCCAACATGCAGGGAGCGCCATCAGGCGTTCTGGAGCACCCAGGACAATTCTGACATTTCTCTCCTACATGTAAAAATCATCATTTATTTGCTAGAAAATTACATCGAATCCCAAAACATTATATATGTTTTTTTAGCAAACACCCTGGAGAATACAATGGTGGTCGTTTATCTCGCACGGTATTTGCGCAGCAATTTTTCGAATGCTTTTTTTTGGAAAAAAAAGTTTTGTGCTTAAAAAAATAAAATAAAAAATAACACAGTAACGTTAGCCCAATTTTTGCATAATGTGAAAGATGAAGTTACACCGAGTAAATCGATACCTAACATGTCACTCTTCAAAATTGCACAGGCTCGTGGAATGGCGCCAAACGTCGCTACTTAAAAATCCCCATAGGCGACGATTTAATTTTTTTTTTTTTTTTTTACTGGTTATATGTTTTGAGTTACAGAGGAGGTCTAGGTCTAGAATTATTGCTCTCGCTCTAACGTTCGCAGCGATACCTCGCATGTGTGGTTTGAACACCGTTTTCATATGTGGGTGGGACTTACATATGCGTTCGCTTCTGCATGCGAGCACATGGGGAAAGGGGCGCTTAAAAAAAAAAAAAAAAAAAAAATTTATTGTTCATTTTACTTTATTTATTTTGGTTTGACATTTTTTTTTTTTCCCCCAAAAATAAATTTTTTGATCACTTTTATTCCTATTACAAGGAATGTAAACATCCCTTGTAATAGGAATATGGCATGACAGGTCCTCTTTACAGTGAGATATGGGGTCAATAAGACCCTGCATCTCATCTCTAAGCTGGGAAGCCTTAAAAAAAAAAAAGATTCTGGATTTGATCGTATTGGCGAGTCGGTAGAAGCACCGGAGGGTGGCGGGAGGGGGGGGGGGGTGTCTATGGCTGGGTATTGCAGGGTATCACCGACTATGGCTGGGTATCTCAGAGTATGGCATTGCAGGATATTGGCGGGCGTTGCAGAGTGTTGCACGGTATTGGCGGGCGTTGCAGAGTGTTGCAGGGTATTGCAGGGTATTGCAGGGTATTGCAGAGTGTTGCAGGGTATTGCAGAGTGTTGCAGAGCATTGCAGAGTGTTGCACGGTATTGGCGGGCATTGCAGGGTGTTGCAGGGTGTATTTTCGGTGAGCAGCGATGTGGGCACTGCAGATGCAGCCCACATCGCTGCTGACACCGATCTCTTCCCCCTCCGCTGTTCCGATCGGTACAGAGAGGGGGAGGGAGGAACCGGCGTCATAACATGACGCCGGTTTGTTTACAAGTGATCACTCCGTCATTTGACGGAGCGATCACGTGGTAAACGGCCGCTCATAGCGGCCGTTTACCGTGATCCATGATGCGCCGGGTCCACAGGATGCTCCAGGTCCCCAGGGGGCGCGCGAGAGCGGAATTCTGGGAGGACGTCATATGATGGCCTCCCAGAGTTAAGAAACCGCCCTGTAGCCATAATTCGGCTATAGGGCGGTTATTAAGTGGTTAAACAAATCACAACTAAACGTAACAAATTAGACGCTCTACTAACATTTAAAGCAGAGAACGCTCTTCGTTGGTCAAAAGTCAAATTCCTACTCTCCAGTAACTCCTACTCTACAATGTTTGCCCGTAAACGTAATCAATCTATAAAACCTACCCATATATACAAGCTTAAAAATAACACAAATCAGTTGGTCACACATCCTCAGGAGATGCACTCAATATTTAAAAATTTTTTACTCTGACCTCCTTTCGTCACCTAATCTCCCACTCCCTCCCTCCTCACTTTCCTGGTTGAATAATATCCCTTTGCCACAATTAAATCAAAACCAAGAGGAAACTCTAAATTCGCCCTGCTCGGAAGAAGAATTAGTTCAAATTATTAAGTCCCTTAAAAAAAAAACTCAGCTCCAGGCCCTGGCGGTTTTTCGTCGCTATATTACAAACAATATCAACAACTTCTAATTCCTCACCTTATGAAAGTATTCAATAAGACCCTTAAAGGTGAACAATTCTCAGAGGAAATGTTACTAGCCAATATGTCACTCATCCCAAAACCAAATAAAGATCACACACTACCACAAAACTACAGACCAATCTCTGTTATAAACAACGATCTGAAGATTTTCACCAGACTCCTTGCCAATAGACTTTCCTCAATCATTCCCACACTTATTTCCCCTTTTCAATCTGGCTTTATCCCGGGAAGACAAATTACTGATAATATCAGACTAGTCACAAACATTATACAGGATGCAAACCTACGCTCTAGACCCTTTTTTTAATGCTGAGCCTGGATATTAATAAGGCATTTGACAGTGTCTCCTGGAAATTTGTAGATCTAATCCTTCTGAGATATGGCTTCGATGGCGCATTTGTGCATGCTTTTCATGCACTTTACCATAACCCCTCCACTAGAATAAGAATTCCAGGTTGCAACTCCAGATTTTTTTCAAAATTAGTAGAGGAACACATCAGGGATGCCCCACTATTATTCGCACTAGCGATTCACCCATTAGCTACAGCTATCCTTCTTCATGACGGCATTAAGGGTTACTCCACAACACATAATACATATAAACTAAGCATGTACGCAGACGACATGTTAATCTTCCTCTCTCAACCTCATGAAGCATTACCCAACCTTTTACAAATGCTTAATATTTTCTCATCTCTATCAGGCTTAACAGTAAACGTTTCTAAATCGTTAGGTATGCCAATAAATATCCCAACCTCGAACCTGGAATCCCTACGTACCTCATTTAATTTTTCCTATTCTTTTGATTCTGTCCCCTACCTAGGTATTCACCTTACTCCTACTTTTCTGGATTTAGGGACTAAAAATTACATTCCATTGATACATAAGCTGAGAGCAACATTAAAAATGTGGAAATCATATAAAATTTCATTCTTGGGCAGGATAACAGCAATTTAAAATGACGCTACTCCCCAAAATTCTATATTTTATTTAGGGCTCTCCCTGTCAGACTTAATAAAGCACTGATTACGAAATTCCAATCCGATATTAATAAATTAATTTGGTCAGACTCTCACCCGCGCCTATCAAAATTAATTCTATATAGATCCCAAAAACAGGGAGGACTGGGCCTCCCTGATTTCTGGTTATATTACCTGTCAGCCAGATTAACCCAAATTGCATAATGGCACATTCCGAATCCAAAAGTTCCATGGGTTGTATTCGAAAAGAATTCAATTTTACCATTCGCCATTTCAAGTTTACTTTGGGGAAACAAAATTCCCAACCTAGATATTGACTCTTTGAATCCAAATTGTTTCTCAGTCGTACCAATTGTGGAAATTGTATAACCAAAAATTTAATCTCATCTCCAAAACCCCACCACACGCCTCCTTTATAGGAGACCCAAAACTCCACCACTACCTTCAAGACCCTGCAGATCTTACTTGGTGGATTAATAGCCTTACGTCTCTTTTTTGTTTCATTGAAGGCTCAAATTTAATTTCTTTCTCTTCCCTCAAGGCAAAACACCAAGTCCCAGAAACAGAATACAACAAATATCTCAAGATTAAACAATTTTTTTTATTAAACATTATCAAACCACGAATACTTCAAGCTCCATCCTTCTATGAAAACCTCTGCCTTAAATCGCCTAGAAAACGTGGCTTTGTCTCGGAAGTATACTTTAACCTATCCAACACTACAGGCATAAACAAACTCCCATACATGATTAAGTGGGAACAAGAGACACATTTCTCGTACGCTACAGTTAATTGGGATGTCTGTATAAACAATTTACATAAATGTACTAAATCTATTGCCATTAAGGCTGGGTTCACACTGCTGTGATGCGGGAACGCTGAGAATCCGCTGCGGGTTCCCGCATCGCATGCCTCCCGGCGGTAGTTCACACTGCCCTATGCGAACTGCTGGGAGTGTCAGTGAAATGTTAATGACACCCCCAGATCAGTTCGCATATCACAGTGCGATCTGCAAACTCGGACAGGAATCGGATCGCATGGTGTGAACACCCATGCGATTCGATTCTGCTGCGGACCAAAAAAAGGGTCCTGTGCGAGTTTGGGGCGGGTGCGATCTGTATGGCTGAACTCGCATCGCACAGAGATCGGATGTGATTTGCACTGCAGTGCGGTGCGAATCACATCCGGGTCTCCTAGCCGCAGCAGTGTGAACCCAGCCTAAAGAAACAGCCTTAAAATTATTTACTAGATGGTACTACACCCCAATTAAACTCCTCCCCTACATGCTTTAGAGATTGCCACTCCATAGGATCTTTTTCACATATCTTCTGGGCCTGTGATAAGATCACCCGTATATGGAAGCAATTAGAAAAGTTTGCTTCCAAAATCTCAAATAAAAATAGTTTTATCATTACACAACTGCCTCCTCTTCTCCCCCATTACAGATCTCCCCACTCCTAATATGAGATTAATCCATACTATATGCGTAGCAGTCCACTGGTTAATTGCATATCACTGGAAATCATCTACAGTTCCACTAAGACATCTCAAGACGAGGATTCTGAACATTAACTTAATGGAGAAAATATTTCATTCTGTTCAAAACACTACGCATATATATAATAAAAAATGGGATCCCTGGTTTGAATATAGCAACGAGTTTTTCAACCCTGAATAATGCTCACATATATAACTAGTCTTTAAAATTTTAACTGCTTACCTATATAAAGAAAGTGTTACCCCCAAAAGAATTAAAAACATAAATACATAAAAGAATAAAAACTCGCTCTTTTTTTTTTTTTTTTGTCAATGAAAGTTATTTATACCACATATGTATGTTATATGGTCAAGTGTATATTGGACTTTCAGTGATTTGATTTATATTACTGTACTATATATTTTGTACCACCTCTTACTATATATTTTGTACCACCTTTTGTACCAAATAAAAAAGTTTGTAAACAAAAAAAAGTGGGTACCTGCTTCCCCCCCCCCCCCCCCCCCAGAGGAAGTTCTATTTTTGGGTGGAACTCTGCTTTAACATCGTTTTGTTAGTGGTTCTTTAAATGTAATGTTATATGTTTTGTCTTAGTGATTGGAGTACAATGAATCCATTTGTCTTTTTTCACAGCACCTCAATGTAACATTGGAAAATGTAATATTGTAACAAATGTAAAAACAGTTGGTTAAATTACTAAAACTGGAGAGTGCAAAATCAGGTACAGCTGTGCATGGTAGCCAATCAGCTTCTAACTTCAGCTTGTTCAATTAAAGTTTGACAATAAAACCTGGAAGCTGATTGGTTTCTATGCAGAGTTGCACCTGATTTTGCACTCCAGTTTTAGTAAATCCCTGTGCACCTAAAACACTGCATACACAGGGAATAGTTTGTTAGAAATTGACCAGAAGCAGTACAATATGTGACCATGACCAAATAAAATAGGCCAAAATGGTGACATGCAAGCAAGATTATTTTTTTTTTTTGTAAATAGTATTGTGCTGATGTACTGTTGGCATTGGCGTTTTGTCTTTTAGGATTTGTATAGCACACCCTAGGTTCACTAAGATAAGCCTTTCCACTGGTCATTTTCACAAATTCCATGGGTAAATCAAAAACCTACTCAGTGGCAGCTGGTGCTAAAAAAAAAAAAAAAAAAATTGGGAGGGGGAATGCAAACAAAACCCTCCAGGTCCATACTCTCATACACATGCCCTGCACTTTCCCCTGGCAGTATTGTCTCCACAGGATGAGAAGGTGGAAACCGGAAGCGACGCAATGACTAATATTGATTCGGTAAAATCAAAAGTGAGAGGGTTCTGTGCCACGAGGACAACCTGAATCAAGCTAATTAGAGCCTCAGCCTGAAATCACATGCTCACATCACATTTACGGACCTAATAGACACCCATTAGTCCGGCGCCCTGCACAGTGCACACACATTATGTGACACATATGAACTTTTTTTTTTTTTTAATGATAATATGCCTAACAGTTTTCAACATGTTAAAGTAGCTTTCTTCTTTGACAAACTAACTTTGGGGTGACGGCACCCCATATGGACTGGCCCCCACTGGATCTATTTCATATAAAAGGCCCATCTGATTCCTCCTGTATTGAATTGTAACTTTACTGTCTGCCCCCACGTTTTAAAGCGCTGCACAAACTGTTGATGCTATATAAATCCTGTATAATAATAATATAAAATACTACAAAAATAGCTGCTTAGGAAAATCACTCTCAATAATGAATACCAGTTAGGAGATAAAAGCAAGGAGAAGCCTCATAGTGTAGAAAGTCTACATATTGTGTGTGAAGTGTAGCATTCAGATATCCCAGGTGCTGCTGCCACTATTGGCCATAGTGCAATTTTTTTTTTTTTTCGTTTATTATATATCTGCTCCATGTATCCTCTATCAACAGCTTTTAGCCCTGGTTCACATTGGTGCGTTTGGTTATGTAATTTTATGTGTCAAATTACATGTCAAATCGGCGGAAATTGCTGGCAATGGCACCGTCCTAATCGGTGCAACGCTGCATATGCAGTTTCTGTACTATTTGCAATTTTGGGGTGCGATTTCCATTGACGTCTGTGCAGAAACCCGCATAGTTGCTTGTGAAATCACCGCCGAAGTTGGGACTGACGTGAGAGTGAAATTGTGCGAGTTTGGCTGAACTCTTATGGCTTATTTCCCGCAGCTCAGTGTAAACCTGGGCTTAAAGAGTCAGGATGAATTACATCAAGGTAACATAGCTAATAATACTTTACCTTTTGACGTGTGCTAAAGTTTCCATAGACATAAGCTATATTTGCTTTAAAAATTTCAGCAGCATTTTTTTATGGTATGAGCAAGATAAAACGTAGTCGGCAGGATTTGAACCTGCGCGGGGAGACCCCAATGGATTTCTAGTCCATCGCCTTAACCACTCGGCCACGACTACCTTGCTGGTAAATCTGCAAGGAGCCTGCTTCTTAAAAGATGGGACACAAACACTCCCTGGTTGTGTTGGGGGATATTCTGGATCTGAAATTTATGTGTCTCAGATAAGATCCCTTTCACACTGGGGCGTTTTTCAGGCGCTTTAGCCTTAAAAAAAAGCGCCTGTAAAGTGCTTGAAAGAAGCCTCATCTGCAATCCCAATGTGAAAGCCCAAGTGCTTTAAGAGCCCTTTCACAAAAAAACACTCGTAAAGCGCCGCTTAGACTAGCAGCGCTTTACCAACGTTTTTCAAGTACTATTGGGGCACTTTTAACCCCTGCTAGTGGCCAAATAAAGGGTTAAAAGCACCCACAAAGCGCTGCCAAAAGCGCTTTGCGGGTGCTTTTTTAGGCGCTTTGCAGGCACTTCCCATTGATTTCAAAGGGAAGGGGTGCTTTAGGAGCCGTGTATTCACCGCTCCAAAAGCGCTGCAAAGAAGCTGCTTGCAGGACTTTTTTTGACGCCCTGCCAGCGCAGCGCCTCAGTGTGAAAGCCCTCAGGCTTTTACATTGGGATTGCAGATGAGGCTTCTTTCAAGCCCTTTACAGGTGCTTTTCTTAACGCTAAAGTGCCTGAAAAACGCCCCAGTCTGAAAGGGGTATAAGCAGATGTATTCGTTATATGCTTTGGTTGTACTATACTATTGCTGTACAAAGCACTTCTGCATTTAAAACGGGCAGGGCCAGGATGTTTTCCATCACCACGCATTGTGAGGATTGGTCTCGCAGCTTGTTTTGCGTCTGGAGTCGATCGGATCCACACATTAAGCTGTACAACCTGTTACGGTTGAGACACCGTGACATGACTGATTCTATTTGTGATTTTAATAAATTGGGTTTTAAATTATTTTACACAATGAGGATTTCTTTCTTCCTTCTGCATATGATAGTGGTCATGGGGTCATCTATGGTCTAAGTACATGTGGAGCACTAAAACAGCGGATGTAAAGTTCATTTAGGCTACTTTCACACTGGGGTGGGGGGGACTTGGCGGTAAAGATTTGATTTCCCGCTTTTATAGTTGCGCTTTTTCGGCTGTGAGTGGGTGCTTTTAAGCCCCCACTAGCGGCCAAATAAAGGGTTAATGGTGCAGCTGCTGAAGCACTTTGGCAATGCTGCCTATTCGTTTCAATGGGCAGGCGCGGTGTACACACCGCTCCTCCACCACCCCAAAGATGCAGCTTGCAGGACTTTTTTCCCTGTACTGCAAGTGCACCGCCCCAGTGTGAAAGAACTCAGGCTTTCACACTGAGGTGGCTTGAGAGGCACTTTTCAGGTGCTATACAGGTGCTATTTTTAGCCCAAAAATGTCTGAAAAGCACCCCAGTGTGGAAGGGGTCTTAGTGAGACTGGCAGTGGCGCATAAAAGGTGTTGTGGCAGCACTTTATAGAATTATAAGGCGTTCAATCATGATTGAAGAGCACATCTTTCAGTGGTTTTGTGGGAGTTTACATTGTGGCATGAAATATATGGACTTTGTGAGAGTGAGAGCCCTGGCCTTGGTGAAAATGAGGGTAAAATGGACACAGGACTCTCAAAGAGGCAGTTTGAGAAGTTCCAGAAGATTTGTGAGCAGAGGAAGCTATGCTTTAAAGGGGTTGTAAATCTTTGTTTTTTATTTTCTAAATGGGTTCATTTTAAGTTAGTGCCTTGTTGGCTCATTTTACCCTTTCCTTCGATTTCCCTTCTAAATGTTTTTTTTCTTTGTAAACTTCACACCATCATCCGAGCGGTGGTTTAGTCAGCCAGAACAGCTTACTAAGGAGGAACAGGAAGTGAGAAATTCAGACAAAGAAGAAAAAAACATTTAGAAGGGAAATCAAAGGAAATGTGGGAGAGGTTTCAGGTCAGTGGGCTGAGAGAGTCGTGGAGACCATAGCTGAGACAACTGGAAGAGAGGGAGGGACTTGGGCAGAACTAGAAAGTTCTAGATTTATTATCACATTTTAACATGTAATGTCTAGTCTTCTCCTAAAGGTGGCATAACGACCCAATGGTCTAAAGAAGAGAAGCTGTGTCAGTCGATGAATTACAGACAAAAGGATTTTACGGCGAGTACAAAAAATACTATTTTTTTTACATGGATACACGGGTGCAGGCTATTACTGACGCGTTTCAGCTATGAAGCCTTCATCAAAGCATGTTTTCCGATTTAAGGTGTAATATCTGACTAAAATTGCTAGCTCTTCAACTGTTGGCATCTTAGCTGCTTTTTCTAAGTGACTTCTTTTATTAAATATTATATATATATTTTTAGCTGTTAGAGTACATGCACACCAGCAACTGCATTAGAATTATGACAGCAATGCTGATATCAGAACATTTCAAGACACAGGGGGAGCAGTCAACCCTGCAGCCAGTGAAACACAGAACAGACCAAAACAATCACATGCCGCTACACTGATTAAAGTCAGCCAGAACTAAATTGATATAAAATAGCACCTAGGAAAGTGCTGCATTAAAGGCAAACACCGATCAAATGGAAATTTTCCAGCAGTTAGTCAACAGATCATCTTTTAATGAACTGGCCAAATTTATATGTATGGTCAGCTTAAGTCTTTCAACTGTGTTTTTTATTTTATTTTTTCAAATTCCATTACTAAATCATTAAAAACAATGTACGCTGTGTTATTGTTTTTAAACAGTGAGGATAAATTTCATAAAAGTGTAATAACCCAACCACACTAAATATACCTTTTTAATTAGACATGAGCTAAGGTTTCCATAGACATAAGCTGTAATTATCTCTAAGAATTTCTGCCACTTTTTTTTTTTACAGTGTGAACAAGTTAAAAGTAAGGACGTAGTCGGCAGGATTTGAACCTGCGCGGGGAGACCCCAATGGATTTCTAGTCCATCGCCTTAACCACTCGGCCACGACTACCCTTCTGAAAGGAGCCTACTTTTGAATGTACAGAACACTAAACAAGAACAAGTGTTGCCTGTTTGTTTCCAAATCTCCTAATCCAGGGTGCTGTCTGTCATCCTGCGCCAAAGAAACTCTGCCTGAAGGCCTGGAAGAGAAAAGGCAGTGGTTGCTCAACTTAAACAGTTTAGTCAAGGTGGTGGTCAATAGTCCTACTTCTAAAGTGCAGGAAAAATATACTAACAGGATTTATAACAGAGCGTGGCAGCAATTTCAACTGTTCATGGTTTATTCTCATCTATATGACCTTCAAGTGCACAATGTCGTAGAATTGCTTCACAAGGGCCTTGACGTGGACCTCAGCCTTAGACATTACATGTCTTGGCTATCTCAGCCTTCTCAAGAACCTGATGGCCATCCTGTGAATTAATCATCTAATTATTCAAGTTGGTAATGAGAATCAAACCTAGGAAGCTTCTTTCCAAAGTGGGGCCTTCATACTTCCACTCCTCAAAAAAAATTCTCCTGACACAGGGGTTTGCTTGTGGCACCTTATGTTTAGGACCCCTTTTGGTTCTGGTCACTTTAACATGAAGGGTATTGGAGATGGGTGGATTGGAGGCCAAAGAACCCTTCATAGCCGTCTTCCCTGACAGGGTGGTTCTAATAACAAAGTTAGGATTTAAATGTGTTGAGCCAGGCACCCTACTACAGTACACATATGGTGGGCTTGCCTGACCCTCTAGTCCTATTGGACTAAAGTCTGCAACATACACAACACATTTACAAGGTTACCACTTACTCTTTAGATTTCACTCCAGCTCAGTTTCTGCTACAACACTTAACACTTCTTCAGAGATTTTTTCAAGTAAGTGTAGCACCGGCTCCTGAAGAGCACGTGCTATGTTTTTTTTTTTTTTTTTTTTTTTTTTTTTTTTCTTATTTAAAATTCCTAAAACCACAGTTGGGTTTTAGGGTCAATTATACCAAATTATGGTTTCAGTACCAGTCTAGCTGGATTGCACTGTGTACTGCTTGGCCACAGGTGGCGCTGTCACCACTGGTAAGTGTGAGAACGCAGTTTAGCTAGGCGCATTGAGTGCCATTCTTTCTCGGAACCAGCCCAGTGGGAGTGTCATCTTGCTGTGCATTCTGGGAGAGGGTACTTAAGGTACTGACATCACATGCTTCTGGGTTCCGGTCCAGAAGAGCTTTCTGTCTGTTTGGTCCTGGTCCTCCTGACCAGCCCCATGGCCTGGGGTGTGGATCCATCCAATTTCAAGTCTTGGGGCTGGCTAGCCCGAGACAAGGTAACTGGAAGGAGGATTCAAAGGTGGTCCGGTGCCGTCTCAGTTGTGGAGAGGCCAAGCAACCAGGGGAGGACTCTTCGGGAGAAGGCCACGCTGAAGGCTGGCTTCTCAGAAAGAGCCTGGAGGCTCAGTTGAAAGACACCAAGCGAATCTACACTCATATGGTATCGCTTGACTGGCTGCAAGATACTGGTACCATATGATAGCTCTCTAAATTATCTACATCGTTCAGTTACATCCAAGTCTGTGGCAGAGACTTTATTCACAAGTGTTCTATATGCAAGTCTGTGGCAGAGGCTTTGCTTTATTCAAACACTATATCGGCTGCTAGGCCTAGTGAGAGGAGGTCTATCCGGTAGCTGTGAGAATCCAGTTGTGAGTGGCAATTCTCTGCATTTTTACAGTGAGAGACTTCCTATCTTTTGCAGTTCCAAGAGTACCTGAACTTCCTACCTAACCCTCTACCCTTCACTGAGAGACTGTTCAATCTACCTGTTGTCAAATACAATCAAAGTGGATCCAGTGTCAGTCTCTGCAGTTCTTTGGGCCATCTACTTCGGGAAACCCCTAGATGTACACAAGGTCAATAAGAGAACGGTAAGCCCAACAAAACCAACCGCTCCTTCGGGGGGGTCAGTGTTGCATAAGTTTATTTATCCTGTTGCTGTGGGGCTCCACTAGTGCCCCAACACTCAGATCTGTACACAAAGTTGCAAAGGTGGAAGAGCTCATCAGCATAGCTCACAATGACCTGTCCAAATTCACACATATATTAAACTATCATGGATACTCGTTAGTAATTTGGTTCCGGGGATGTGGAGGGACCCCACCTTTGCTTTCCCACCTCTACAATTCCCCCCAACCTTCCGTTTCATCCCCCCTTTTTTTTCTTTTATTCCCCCTTTTTTTCTTTTACTCCCCCCTTTTTTGTAATTTCTCCCTTGTATTGCCCTTTCTTTTTATTCTGTCTTAAGTCCCTTTGCTAGTTTACAACATCCGGTTGTCAAGCTTTTGTTCTGTTATGATCACCTTTGTTACAGTAACCCTATGAATAACAAGCTTTTAGCATTAAATATAGAAGCTGATTGGTTGCCCTGCAAAGCTGCTCCAGTTTTCAGAAATTCCTCTCAATGTACTACATCTTTTACTGATATCTTAATCTCAACAGTTTTTAAAAGGTGAGGATGAATTACATTAAGATAAAATCTTATCTTTTGCCTTGGAAATGTGACCCGTTTTATACAGCTAGGCTTTGTTTCTATTAACAATTTCAGCAGCATTTTTTTTACACTGCAAACAAATTAAAGCCTAAGACATAGTCAACAGTGTTTGAACCTACCCAGGATGACCACAATAGACCTCAAGTCCATCTAGACCACAGGTGGCAAACACACAGCTACAGGCTGAATCCGACCCAGCAGGCCTGGTCATGTGGCCTGCGTAGCGGCCGCTAGCCACCTCTTTTTGTCGCCCCGGTCTATATACGCATCTGTCATGCGAGCAGCGCCGGCTTTGTGTGAGCACCTGCGCTGCCGGCTGGTCTCCAAGGGAACATCTCCCGCTCTTTCGCCTCCTCAGTCCCTCTAGTGGTGTCAGCTGTTTGTGAGCTGAATGTATGCGCAGTCCTCCCAGCATAGCTGCCGGTGTCCAAGGTTCCTGACAGCTCCGACGGCTATGGTTCTTTTTTTTTTTATCCAGGGGGCTGCAGCCTAAGAGCGGGCTTTTTAAGGACTTGCTTCATCCTATAATGAAGAGAGGCAGTGCTGATGTTTTAAAAAAGTAATCGTGAAATAAAGACATAAAGGTCAAAACTCAGATTAAGAAAAACAAAATGGCACTGGTACCAGTGTTGAACATTCTGAACACAGAGATCATACACAGGGTGGTGCTAGCTATAGCCCAATTCACAGGGGGGAGCTGTCCATACAGGGGGGCACCAAAGCTGGGCCAGGTAACAAAGTAGGAGAGGGCAAAGATGTGAGTTTTTTTTGGGGGGGGGGGGGGGGGCGGTGAGGTCAGAACCCAGGAGGAGGGGTGGAAAAAAGATGTTGCATACTGTGCATAGTAAACTTCTGAACCCAGCACCCCCTACACAATGCACTCTCGAACCCTGCACTCCGTACGCAGCGCACTCTCGAACCCTGCACTCCGTACGCAGCGCACTCTCGAACCCTGCACTCCGTACGCAGCGCACTCTCGAACCCTGCACTCCGTACGCAGCGCACTCTCGAACCCTGCACTCCGTACGCAGCGCACTCTCGAACCCTGCACTCCGTACGCAGCGCACTCTCGAACCCTGCACTCCGTACGCAGCGCACTCTCGAACCCTGCACTCCGTACGCAGCGCACTCTCGAACCCTGCACTCCGTACGCAGCGCACTCTCGAACCCTGCACTCCGTACGCAGCGCACTCTCGAACCCTGCACTCCTTACGCAGCGCACTCTCGAACCCTGCACTCCTTACGCAGCGCACTCTCGAACCCTGCACTCCTTACGCAGCGCACTCTCGAACCCTGCACTCCTTACGCAGCGCACTCTCGAACCCTGCACTCCGTACGCAGCGCACTCTCGAACCCTGCACTCCGTACGCAGCGCACTCTCGAACCCTGCACTCCGTACGCAGCGCACTCTCGAACCCTGCACTCCGTACGCAGCGCACTCTCGAACCCTGCACTCCGTACGCAGCGCACTCTCGAACCCTGCACTCCGTACGCAGCGCACTCTCGAACCCTGCACTCCTTATGCAGCGCACTCTCGAACCCTGCACTCCTTACGCAGCGCACTCTCGAACCCTGCACTCCTTACGCAGCGCACTCTCGAACCCTGCACTCCCTACGCAGAGCACTCTCGAACCCTGCACTCCCTACGCAGCGCACTCTCGAACCTTGCACTCCCTACGCAGCGCACTCTCGAACCTTGCACTCCCTACGCAGCGCACTCTCGAACCTTGCACTCCCTACGCAGCGCACTCTCGAACCTTGCACTCCCTACGCAGCGCACTCTCGAACCCTGCACTCCCTACGCAGCGCACTCTCGAACCTTGCACTCCCTACGCAGCGCACTCTCGAACCTTGCACTCCCTACGCAGCGCACTCTCGAACCTTGCACTCCCTACGCAGCGCACTCTCGAACCCTGCACTCCCTACGCAGCGCACTCTCGAACCCTGCACTCCCTACGCAGCGCACTCTCGAACCCTGCACTCCCTACGCAGCGCACTCTCGAACCTTGCACTCCCTACGCAGCGCACTCTCGAACCTTGCACTCCCTACGCAGCGCACTCTCGAACCTTGCACTCCCTACGCAGCGCACTCTCGAACCCTGCACTCCCTACGCAGCGCACTCTCGAACCTTGCACTCCCTACGCAGCGCACTCTCGAACCTTGCACTCCCTACGCAGCGCACTCTCGAACCTTGCACTCCCTACGCAGCGCACTCTCGAACCCTGCACTCCCTACGCAGCGCACTCTCGAACCCTGCACTCCCTACGCAGCGCACTCTCGAACCCTGCACTCCCTACGCAGCGCACTCTCGAACCTTGCACTCCCTACGCAGCGCACTCTCGAACCTTGCACTCCCTACGCAGCGCACTCTCGAACCCTGCACTCCGTACGCAGCGCACTCTCGAACCCTGCACTCCGTACGCAGCGCACTCTCGAACCCTGCACTCCGTACGCAGCGCACTCTCGAACCCTGCACTCCGTACGCAGCGCACTCTCGAACCCTGCACTCCGTACGCAGCGCACTCTCGAACCCTGCACTCCGTACGCAGCGCACTCTCGAACCCTGCACTCCGTACGCAGCGCACTCTCGAACCCTGCACTCCGTACGCAGCGCACTCTCGAACCCTGCACTCCGTACGCAGCGCACTCTCGAACCCTGCACTCCGTACGCAGCGCACTCTCGAACCCTGCACTCCGTACGCAGCGCACTCTCGAACCCTGCACTCCCTACGCAGCGCACTCTCGAACCTTGCACTCCCTACGCAGCGCACTCTCGAACCTTGCACTCCCTACGCAGCGCACTCTCGAACCCTGCACTCCCTACGCAGCGCACTCTCGAACCCTGCACTCCCTACGCAGCGCACTCTCGAACCCTGCACTCCCTACGCAGCGCACTCTCGAACCCTGCACTCCCTACGCAGCGCACTCTCGAACCCTGCACTCCCTACGCAGCGCACTCTCGAACCCTGCACTCCCTACGCAGCGCACTCTCGAACCCTGCACTCCCTACGCAGCGCACTCTCGAACCCTGCACTCCCTACGCAGCGCACTCTCGAACCCTGCACTCCCTACGCAGCGCACTCTCGAACCCTGCACTCCCTACGCAGCGCACTCTCGAACCCTGCACTCCCTACGCAGCGCACTCTCGAACCTTGCACTCCCTACGCAGCGCACTCTCGAACCTTGCACTCCCTACGCAGCGCACTCTCGAACCTTGCACTCCCTACGCAGCGCACTCTCGAACCCTGCACTCCCTACGCAGCGCACTCTCGAACCCTGCACTCCGTACGCAGCGCACTCTCGAACCCTGCACTCCGTACGCAGCGCACTCTCGAACCCTGCACTCCGTACGCAGCGCACTCTCGAACCCTGCACTCCGTACGCAGCGCACTCTCGAACCCTGCACTCCGTACGCAGCGCACTCTCGAACCCTGCACTCCGTACGCAGCGCACTCTCGAACCCTGCACTCCGTACGCAGCGCACTCTCGAACCCTGCACTCCCTACGCAGCGCACTCTCGAACCCTGCACTCCTTACGCAGCGCACTCTCGAACCCTGCACTCCTTACGCAGCGCACTCTCGAACCCTGCACTCCCTACGCAGCGCACTCTCGAACCTTGCACTCCCTACGCAGCGCACTCTCGAACCTTGCACTCCCTACGCAGCGCACTCTCGAACCTTGCACTCCCTACGCAGCGCACTCTCGAACCTTGCACTCCCTACGCAGCGCACTCTCGAACCTTGCACTCCCTACGCAGCGCACTCTCGAACCTTGCACTCCCTACGCAGCGCACTCTCGAACCTTGCACTCCCTACGCAGCGCACTCTCGAACCCTGCACTCCCTACGCAGCGCACTCTCGAACCTTGCACTCCCTACGCAGCGCACTCTCGAACCTTGCACTCCCTACGCAGCGCACTCTCGAACCTTGCACTCCCTACGCAGCGCACTCTCGAACCTTGCACTCCCTACGCAGCGCACTCTCGAACCTTGCACTCCCTACGCAGCGCACTCTCGAACCTTGCACTCCCTACGCAGCGCACTCTCGAACCTTGCACTCCCTACGCAGCGCACTCTCGAACCTTGCACTCCCTACGCAGCGCACTCTCGAACCCTGCACTCCCTACGCAGCGCACTCTCGAACCCTGCACTCCCTACGCAGCGCACTCTCGAACCCTGCACTCCCTACGCAGCGCACTCTCGAACCCTGCACTCCCTACGCAGCGCACTCTCGAACCCTGCACTCCCTACGCAGCGCACTCTCGAACCTTGCACTCCCTACGCAGCGCACTCTCGAACCTTGCACTCCCTACGCAGCGCACTCTCGAACCTTGCACTCCCTACGCAGCGCACTCTCGAACCTTGCACTCCCTACGCAGCGCACTCTCGAACCCTGCACTCCCTACGCAGCGCACTCTCGAACCCTGCACTCCCTACGCAGCGCACTCTCGAACCCTGCACTCCCTACGCAGCGCACTCTCGAACCCTGCACTCCCTACGCAGCGCACTCTCGAACCCTGCACTCCCTACGCAGCGCACTCTCGAACCCTGCACTCCCTACGCAGCGCACTCTCGAACCCTGCACTCCCTACGCAGCGCACTCTCGAACCCTGCACTCCCTACGCAGCGCACTCTCGAACCCTGCACTCCCTACGCAGCGCACTCTCGAACCCTGCACTCCCTACGCAGCGCACTCTCGAACCCTGCACTCCCTACGCAGCGCACTCTCGAACCCTGCACTCCCTACGCAGCGCACTCCTCAACCTTGCGCACCATACTCTATGCACTCCTGAACCCATGATTAAGTCGCGTGTGCAGTGAGGCAACATGTAGGGGGGGAGCTTATTGACGTCACGGCCGCGACCCTATTTTTTTAGAGCTGTTTGGTATGTGTTGCCATTTTTATTGCTGTATTTTTTGACAAATACCAGGCTTTTTAACGATCCTCTGGACTTGGAGACATTTTTCTATAGGACAGAAGGGTCGTTGAGATCAAGGGAAGATTTGAGTGATCCTTTGCCCTGGAGCCATTGAGGAGAAAGTGACATGGTTGGTTGTCTATTGATGCATCATCTGACCTGTGGGTCTTCCTTGAAGGTGAGAGGCTGGTGCAACTGGGGGAGGATTCTGAATATATTCATAGTAGTATTTTAGATTGGACTCCCATATCCGTCCCTGTCTCTGCTTGCCTACATAGAAATTAAGAGGCTGAACATTTCCTTGAATCACCAAACTACTTTTTTACCCTTTAGGCCTCATGCACACGAGACGCAGATGAAACCTCTGTTAAAAAAAGCTGAAACGCGCGTTTAGAAACGCGCGTTTTGCCGCGTTTGCATGCCGCGTTTAGACGCGTTTGCGTTTAAACGCGTTTATAAAGATAACATCATGTAGACCCTCCCCAAGCTCTCAAAGCATTTTTTTTAACTATTTCTGCTATTTTGATCAGAGTGAGCAGCAGCAGCATAGAGAGCAGTTGTACACTTGCATTTGCCGTGTCACTTGCCACGGCACCTGCCACAAGTTGTGGATTGTCCACTTGCCACGTCACTTGCCACAAGTTGGGGATTGTCCACTTGCCACATCACCTGCCACGTCACCTGCCACAAATTGTGGATTGTCCACTTGCCACGTCACTTGCCACATCACCTGCCACGTCACTTGCCACGAGATGTGGATTGTCCACTTTCCACGTCATCTGCCATGCCACCTGCCACAAGCTGTGGATTGTCCACTTGCCACGTCACCAGCCACATCACCTGCCACAAGTTGTGGATTGTCTACTTGCCGCGTCACTTGCCACATCACCTGCCACGTCACTTGCCACGTCACCTGCCACAAGTTGTGGATTGTTCACTTGCCACGTCACCTGCCACGTCACCTGCCACAAGTTGTGGATTGTCCACTTGCCACGTCACTTGCCACAAGCTGTGGATTGTCCACTTGCCACATCACTTGCCACATCACCTGCCACGTCACTTGCCACGTCACCTGCCACAAGTTTTGGATTGTCCACTTGCCACGTCACTTGCCACGTCAGCTGCCACGTCACTTGCCACGAGATGTGGATTGTCCACTTTCCACGTCATCTGCCATGCCACCTGCCACAAGCTGTGGATTGTCCACTTGCCACGTCACCAGCCACATCACCTGCCACAAGTTGTGGATTGTCCACTTGCCACGTGACTTGCCACATCACCTGCCACGTCACTTGCCACATCACCTGCCACAAGTTGTGGATTGTCTACTTGCCGTGTCACTTGCCACTTCACCTGCCACGTCACTTGCCACGTCACCTGCCACAAGTTGTGGATTGTTCACTTGCCACGTCATCTGCCACGTCACCTGCCACAAGTTGTGGATTGTCCACTTGCCACGTCACTTGCCACAAGCTGTGGATTGTCCACTTGCCACATCACTTGCCACGTCACCTGCCACGTCACCTGCCACAAGTTTTGGATTGTCCACTTGCCACGTCAGCTGCCACGTCACTTGCCACATCACCTGCCACGTCACCTGCCACAAGTTGTGGATTGTCCACTTGCCACGTCACTTCCCACATCACCTGCCACGTCACTTGCCACGAGATGTGGATTGTCCACTTGCCATGTCACTTGCCACGTCACCTGCCACGTCACTTGCCACGTCAGCTGCCACGTCACTTGCCACAAGATGTGGATTGTCCACTTGTCACATCACCTGCCACATCACTTGCCACATCACCTGCCACAAGTTGTGGATTGTCCACTTGCCACGTCACTTGCCACATCACCTGCCACGTCACTTGCCACAAGATGTGGATTGTCCACTTTCCACGTCACCTGCCATGCCATCTGCCACAAGTTGTGGATTGTCCACTTACCACGTCACCAGCCACATCACCTGCCACAAGTTGTGGATTGTCCACTTGCCACACCACTTTCCACGTCACCTGCCACGTCACCTGCCACAAGATGTGGATTGTCCACTTGCCACGTCACCAGCCACATCACCTGCCACAAGTTGTGGATTGTCCACTTGCCACGTCCCTTGCCACGTCCCCTGCCACGTCACCTGCCACAAGTGGATTGTCCACTTGCCACATCACTTGCCACATCACCTGCCACAAGTTGTGGATTGTCCACTTGCCACGTCACCTGACACAAGTTGTGGATTGTCCACTCGCCACGTCACTTGCCACATCCCCTGCCACAAGTGGATTGTCCACTTGCCACATCACTTGCCCCATCACCTGCCACAAGTTGTGGATTGTCCACTTGCCACGTCACCTGACACAAGTTATGGATTGTCCACTCGCCACGTCACTTGCCACATCACCTGCCACAAGTGGATTGTCCACTTGCCACGTCACTTGCCACGTCCCCTGCCACAAGTGGATTGTCCACTTGCCACGTCACTTGCCACGTCACCTGCCACAAGTTATGGATTGTCCACTTGCCACGTCACATGCCAGTCACCTGCCACAAGTTGTTGATTTTCCACTTGCCACGTCACCTGCCAAGTCACTTGCCGCGTCACCTGCCAGGTCACTTGCCACGTCACCTGCCACAAGTTGTCTATTGTCCACTTGCCACGTCACATGCCAGTCACCTGCCACAAGTTGTTGATTTTCCACTTGCCACGTCACCTGCCAAGTCACTTGTCGCGTCACCTGCCAGGTCACTTGCCACGTCACCTGCCACAAGTTGTCTATTGTCCACTTTCCACGTCACTTGCCACTTCACCTGCCACGTCACTTGCCACAAGTTGTGGATTGTCCACTTGCCACATCACTTGCCACCTGCCATGTCACTTGCCACAAGTTGTGGATTGTCCACTTGCCACGTCACTTGCCACAAGTTGTGGATTGTCCACTTGCAATTGCAATTGTTTAAAATATTTTTCTAATGGTTTTTCATCATTTGCAATCATTTTTGAGATTTTTAATGTAAAAAAAAAGGTCACCTTTAAAAACGCATATAAACGCAAACGCGGCTAAACGCGGTAGCGGCGTTTTGCCGCGTTTTACCGCGTTTTGCCGCGTTTTGCGTCTGAAACGCAGAAATTTTTGTTTCTGAACGCATTTTTTTGCTTCTGGAAAAACGAGATTAAACGCAACTGCATATAAACGGAAAAAAACAAGACTGTGTGCATGGACACATAGGATAACATTGAATGAGTTCAGGTGCAGTTGAAAAAACTGTCCAACTGCATCTGAACGCGCGTTTAACTGCGTCTCGTGTGCATGAGGCCTTAGAGCTGTTTCTTTGGTTTTTGTTTGGCATGTGTTGCTGTTTTTATTGCTATGTTTTGTGATAAATACCTGTTTGTTTTTTTTTGTTTTTTTTTAACGATAATACACCATGGAGAATCTCCTTTTCTGTTCCTGATTCTTTTCCCGATTCTCTGGACATGGAGACAAATTTCTCTATAGGACAGAAGGGTCACCGAGATTAAGGAAGATTACAGTGATCCTTTGCCCTGGAGCCATTAAGGAGGAGAAAGTGACTGCATGGTTGTCCATTGATGCAACATTTGACCCTTGGGGGTCTTCCTTGAAGGTGAGAGGCTTGTACAACTGGGGGAGAATTCTGAATATATCCATAGTAGCATTTTAGATTGGACTCCCTTATTTGTGTCTCTCCCCCTCATCTCTGCTTGCCTACAGAGATTGAACATTTCCTTGAATCACCAAACTATTTTCTGGATGCACTTTTTGATGGGAACTTTTCTAGATTGATTATTAATGCACTTTAATCATTCAATATGGTTATTTTTTTTATTGAATAACAAGAAAATGTTATGCACTTTATACACTGGCCTTTATTGCACTTCATTCACTGGATCAGTTATCTGTATTTTGAATGTTTTATTTACTTTACTTGTTTGTGAAGAACTTATTTGTGCCAAGACACAACTTTAGGAGGAATTAATATAGTTTAAAGCACATTTGCAAATTTTTTTTTTTTCATTTATTTTTTTTAGCGCTACTTCATCATTTATACAAAGATTTATTGGTGCCGGTAGCACTATAGAAGTTTAGCTGCTTTCCATTTTTTAACAAGCACTTTATTCGACAATACTATTTTTCACATTTTTATACTTTTTTAGCGTATTGATTGTCAAGCACTTTTTAGATGGCGCATTAGTATTTTATCTTTTCACTCCTCAACCCTGCACTCTGTACAACGCACTCCTCAACCCTGCACACTGCACGCAGTGCATTCCTAAACCCTACACGCCATACTCAAACAAAGGCACATGTGCACATTCCTCATTTAGTTTTTCAGTTATTTTTAATCTTCCTGAAATCACTTAATCTGGGGTCAGCCGGAGAATGTCTTACAAAATTTGTAGTCAGTGGAAAGAATAAAATTGCTTACAGTGGTTGTCAAAATACCTAAAAATCTGCGTTGAGAATGGCTGAAGTAAAGTACGTATTGGAAAAGTTAATCTGATCCATGTTCATTGTGTTAATAGATACTATAGTAACTCACTTGGGTCCCGCAAAAAGTATCAAAAGATGAGCCCTTTGACTATATATAAATTCTCAGAATATGCTAGATTACCAATAAATCATTAATTTGTGCATTGGTACTTGGGGGTGTAGGACTGTTGGGAGTACCCTATGAGGATAAATATATAAAAGGACTGACATTAATTTCATGCATGCAACATAATATACAGTATAAAGTTAAAGTAGCCTGGCTAATGCACAAGATCAGTGTTGGGGTGCATTCCTACGAGAAAAAAGTAAAAAATCATGCAGAACCTTCTGCAACAAAGCCTATTTTTCAAAGAAGTCTATTATAAATATCACATGCATGCAGTAATAGGTTGTGAATTTCATATTCATAGTATATACATACCCAACTTTCTGAGCTAACAAGGGACACCTATTAGCAAAAGTATGTAGGCATAGGACACACCCCTTGTCACGCCTCCTTTAAAGAATTATACAAAAAAATGATTGGTTAAACCTTCAAGTGCTTGTTTTTACCACTACTATTCCTTTATACTGGCTTTTTAAAATTTGCAAATGCAGCAATTCTGAAATTCATGAAAGGTTTACCACAGTAAAACACTTTTTGATGGCTAAATAGTGCATTTTATATACAACTATATAGATCATCCCAAAATGAGGAGGAATGAGGGACATTTTTCAAAATGAGGGACAGTCCCTTGAAATCAGGGACAGTTGGGAGCTATGCATATATATAGTATGCACAGGCCTCGGGCACCTTCACTGAAGCCTGCTGGAGCTGCCTTCAGATACTGAGTTGAGAGAGAGACAGAGAGAGCAAGAGAGAGATAATCTCTGCATCTTTAGAGTTCGAGCTGAGAGACTGTGGACTGTGTAAGAATCTGGGAGCTGTTGATCACCAAGCCACTGGGACCTGAATAGCAACCCGCCAGGAAGTTGTAAGCTGAATTGCATGCTCTAAATGCCTGCCACACTTTGTTAGCTCAAATGGAGACTGTGCCCACTTAGCAGCGTAGTCTGTTATCCACTAAAATTCTTAAAAGAACAGTGCACCAACTAAAGAAGGGCCCCAGTGAAAGTTGGCCAACATTACTTACTAGGCACTAGGTACTCCCTATCGGCTATAGGGGAACCCCACACTAGAAACCTGTATGTCCACATGTTACTGTATGCTCAAGGTTTACAACAGTACCCTTTCTATTACTTTGAACTGGTTGATATTGTTTAGAGACTCAAGTAACCCAGTTAAGATTCAAAATCCTGTATAATAGGTTAACAGTGCAGTCGTTTTTGTTTTTTTTTAAATGCAAGCTAGTGATTTGTTGCTCATTTGGCTATTTATAGTGCTCTTTTGTCTATGCATTCATCTGTTAGTTGATTTGCTGCCAAGCTGCATGTACCCTCATTCCTATGCATCCTTAGAGTAGTAGCCTGCTAAACCTTAAATCCACAGGAGCCAGTGATCTTTAGTATGGTCAAGTGTATCAGTGGAGACTGAGCAGCTTAGAGAGTTGCGGCAGAGCAGAGGACCCATCATCACCAGGGCCTCAGTCGGGGGTAGCACTACACAGGACTCACATTTTAGGTTTCTAGTCCAACCTAGGGGTAGGCTATTGCTCAAAACCATGCACAAATAGCCCCGAATACACCACAGCAGACACAGGGGAAGACTCTGAGCCTGATAAAATGTGAGTAAAGGAGGGCTCCACTAGAGCCTCTGTGCTTATGGGTATAGTTGCTTCTCTGGAAAAGCTTCCTTCCCATACACCTACTAAGAATAGCGAATATATTTTTCATATCTGGCTCCTATGTGGAGATATAGAGTACTTACACATTTAACTCTGCAACATTAATATCATTAAAGTGGAACTATACTGCATCTGAGTGCCACAAATCAAAAATGCTATGCAAGTCATTTTTAATATTCACAACAAATTCACCCATCCAACTTTTCTGAGAAATTACTTTGAAAAAGATTCTCCTAGCATTGGCCTTGGCCATCTGGAGTAAGACAGATGATTCATGTAGCCTGAACTCACCCATCCATGTTAATGATTCGTGAAGCATTAACTCGCCCATCCATCTATGTCTCCGTGCTTTATTTTGCTAAGAAATTACTTTAAAAAAGATCCACTATAATTTCTGGCCATGGCCATCTTGAGTAAGACAGATGATTTATGTAGAATTTACTACCTGGAATCCATCTACCCTTAACCCAGACATTCAGGCAGGAGGGAGTGCTGAGAAAACCCCTCCTGGATACTCCAGGGATGTATGAGGTCATTTGCCTAGGCATGAAAACCAGGAAGTAACTGAAGAAATGTAAAAAAATAATAAGTTTTAAAAAAAAAATACTGCATCGCATATATATAGATATAGATATTTGTATATATATTAGACATCCCAACATGCAGAAACTCATTTCAGGGAGGTGGTGCTTCATGCCCACAAACGCCCCCACCCCCCATGGCAAAATATTTTTTAAATCACTTTTTCCATATTTTTTTGCACTGCTTCTGGGGAAGGGGGTGGGGGTGGGTGGTATGTGGACAGTGTCAGTAGGTTTTTTTTATTTTTAATAGATTTTTTTACAATTTCACTTGTGTTTTAATTTTTTTTCAAAATGCTTTTTGGGGGAAGGGGCTGAGGCAGTGGACAGTGTTGGTAGGGCAGGGGAGAGTGGTGGCAGTAGTTTTTTTTTTTTTGTTTGTTTTTTTTTTTTTTTTTTTGTTTTTTTACACTTTTTAATTTTTTTGAATATTTTTACAATGTTTTTTGTATATATTTTTTAGGGGGCTTTGGTGAGATGTCAGGGGTCTAAACAGACCCCTGACATCTCCCATTTGAGACAGAAAACGGGACTGAGGACACAGATTCCTCAGTCCCATTCTCAGCACTAAAGATGAATGAACAGAAGACAGAGGCTCCTGTCCATTCATACACTGAGCAGATTAAACACTGTTTACTGAGCAGAGTAATCACAGGATACAGGAGTGAACTTGGTAGGAGAGGAAGGGAGCCAGCTTCGGGGGATGAGGGGGGCTGGAGGAGAATGTGTGAGTCAGAGAAGGACATGGAGGGGGCCAGAGGAGGTGCACACAGAGCAACTGGGAATGATCGGTACGCAGCAGGAGGGACAGCTGTGATCACCAACCTCCCTGTATAGCTTTTTAGCTGACAGCCGTGGGAGAGAAGGAGAAGCGTCTATCAGCTAAAAATTGATACAAAGGATATTGGTAATCACAGCTGTTCCCCACTGCACCAATCATTCCCAGGAGATCGGGAGGTGCTGGTGGGTGTGTGGGAGCCGCCGCAGAAATGCGGAAGTGTCCCGCGAGGTGCGGGAGACTTGAGATGTCTGAAATATATAGAAATTACCTTGAAACACAATTAATAGAACTCTCATGGTACCATCGGTCAGTTTTTCTATAAAACTATTAAGCTTATTTATTTGGACTCAATTAGAATTACATGTTAAAATGCTGTATAGCATGTTGCCTGCCAGTCTCCTGCTCTGGTATTTAGTATCCTCTCCCTTCCTGGCCTGTGTTTTGGCATCTGGACTCGCTTATCCATGAAGGTGTCTTCTTTTTGTATTTCAGTTTTACTTTTATAAAGATATAAAACAAGGAAAAACAAAAAGTAAATACATATGCCTCAAGGATGATAAACCAATAAAAGGTTTAGACAAGACTCTTGAAACAGAACCTCTGCAGGTGTATTAGAAAGGTAAGGTACATGTATAAGGTGGTATAAAAAAAGTTTTGAGACTAATTCTGTAACACGCCAACAGATGACAGCACAAGGCTGTATGCACAGTCACAGGGAGCACCAACCTTCATAAGTCAGTGTGCCAGAAGACATCATTCTGTGTACATTGGGAGCTGTGCAACTAGTGCTATTCTGACCACATGTGTTAACACGTCTGCAATTTCATCAACAGCAAGTTAGGACAAAGAGCAAATGTGAAATTCTGTGTGAAACTGGGAAAATCTGCCACAGAGACGTTTGACATGATTTGGCAAGTTTATGATGATGCTGCAATGAGTCCTTGAAAGGAGTTTTTTTATTTTTTTATTTTTTTTTCCAATATAATTTTTATTAAGTAATTTCAAAAGCAAAAATCAATACAATAAACACAATGAGAATACAATTTTTACATACAGTGAACAGATCACAAGAGCACTCTGTATATAGTCATCATATCCTTTTACACAGTTTAGCAGTGTGAAGCAAGGATAAAAAATCAGTGCAAGTCCTATTACATCGTCATATTAAACCATATTACAACCTTCCTACCGATGATTATAGAAGCTCATTAATATGTGTAAGGCCAAGATCTGATTCTGCTTGGAATGTGTATTATATCTGTATTATGCGAGACTGCCTATGGAAATGTGCATCATTAAATATTCCCAACTCAACCTCTGCACCCCTTACGGGAGCTTGCTGTACAGAGGGAGCAGGGAAACATTCATTCTAGTAGTATGTTGTAGTCCAAGTTATAGTAAGAATTCCTAAGTGCTCCTAAGTGGTGATGTCACACACATTTTCATCTCAGAGCATTCGTCTTGCGTATATGTTCCCCTAGACTCTTGGATATATACATTCAGACCCAAAGAAATGTAGCCTTGTACTAATAACCACAAACATATTTCCTATTGTATTTATTTCCATGTGCTGGAAAATACTACTCCAATAGGAGGATGAGGTTTGAAGGGGCTTAAGTTATTTGACTATGGTCGCCGAATTGGTGGGGAAGTTCTATAATTTATCCAACACATCCATAATGTAGTGTATTTAGAAGGGGTGTCGTGAGCTTGATGGATTAATTGTTCCATCTCAGAAATTTTTTCAACCCTTGTAGTCCAGTTTGTCACCGTTGGAGGTGTTGTAGTCCTCCAGAAAAGAGGGACACATTGTTTAGCTGCATTTATCAGATGCGGTATGATCGAGTTCTTGAAGCTTGTGTGGTGTGGAAGCATAATTTAGCAGAAATTGCATTGGCGTGAAGTCGAGTGTTCTCGATGAGATTTCTGCGATTATTTTGTGAATTTTTTCCCAAAAGGATTTAATTAGCGTACACTCCCACCAGATGTGTAGTATAGTTCCTGTTTCTTGGCCGCATCGCCAACATAATGGAGAAACGGAGGGAAAGAACTTATGTAGAATGTCCGGTGTTCGGTACTATCTCGCGAAAATTTTATAGGAGTTTTCTTGAGCAGATACGTTAACTGAGCTCTTATGAATGTTATAAAAGATCAATTCCCACTCCCCATTCGTGAGATCTAAGTTTAGGTCTCTCTCCCAGTTGTGCACCGCTAGCAGGTCTTTGGGGTTGTGGTCTCTGAACAGTAGTGAGTATACCTCTGAAATGAGGTGCCTGAGAGGTGGTGTACCCGCACACAAAGTTTCGAATGGGTTCAGATTTCTACTCCAGTGTGATATGTGAACGGCACTTTGGAAGAAGTGTCGGAGTTGCAAAAATTTAAAGAATCGAATATCATAGTCAGGGAGGGACGAACACATCTCTCGAAATGAGAGGATAGTGCCATTTTCAACTAGATGTGAGGCTCTCAGAATCTGCCTATTAGAAGCTCCCGACGTATCTCGTAGGGATATCCCCGGAGGAAAATCTGGATTGTTAGTTAATGGAGTCATCGGGCCCTGAGATGGAATCCAATTTAATTGCGTGGCTATGTCTCTAAACACTCGCAAAGATGCTCTTGTGAGCGGGTGTGTGGAATAAGCTTTTGGTGTGTTCCCCTCTGAGATCCATGGTAAGTGCATTACGGGAATGGGGTCGAATGAGTCCTCTAAATTTATCCAATCTTTCGTATCTTTGTGTACGTGCCAGTCGATAATTCTTGTAAGGTGGCATGCTCAGTGATATCTTCAAATGCCTGGTAAACTAAGACCCCCTAAGGCTTTAGGTATTGCCAGTGTGACCCAAATTATTCTTGGAGATTTTGAGGCCCAAATACAAAAAGTTCTGCAGGAATTTTAAGTTATGAAAAATAATGCAGGAAGTTTAATCGGCACAGTCTGCATTATGTATAAAATGCGGGGTAGAATGTTCATTTTTATGATGGCTATACGGCCAAACCAAGTGAACTTGCCATTCGTCCAGTTGTTAAGGTCGCTTTGTAGGGACTGTAGGAACGGTTTGTAGTTTAAGTCGTAAAGGTTGTCTAAAGAGGTAGGCAATTGGATTCCTAGGTATGTGAGGGCTTTGGGTTCCCAGCCAAATGGAAAGTTTAGTTTACATAGATCTACTGTGGCTGAGGGGAGGGAAATGTTAAGAGCTTTTGATTTTGAAAAGTTAATTTGCAAATTGGACAACTTGTTGAAAAGCGTGAAATCTTTTAATATGTTCGGTATTGTAATTAACAGGTCTGAGAGGAACAGGAGGATATCATCGGCATATGCCGCTATTTTATATTGTTTATGTTCGATTTCGATGCCTTTTATATCAGCATTCTCTCTATGCTTTCGTAGGAGGGGTTTGAGGGTAAGAATGAAAATTAGCGGCGATAGCGGGCATCCCTAATGAGTTCCGTTCGACACGGAGAAGGCGTCCGACAGGCAACCATTAATCCTTACGTTAGCTGGGGGGTAGGAATATATTGTCGCTACCATCTGTCGGAAGTGTGCTGGTAGCCCCAACATTTGTAATGTAGCAGATAAATAGTCCCAGGCCACTCTGTCGAACGCCTTCTCTGCGTCCAACGATAGTAAAAAACCTTTTTGTTGTGTCTTATTGGTAAGCCAGTGTTGGATATGTAGTGCTTTTATAGTATTGTCCCTAGCCTCCTCTTCCAGGGACAAAACCAACTTGGTCCAGGGATATTATTTGTGGGAGAATCCTGAGGAGTCGGTTGGCTAGAATCTTGGCATATAATTTCACATCTACGTTTAAAAGCGAGATGGGTCTATAATTCGAAACTATGGTGTGAAAGGAGTTTTGAATGGCACACGTGCTTCAAGAGTGGAAGAACATCATTGGAAGACGTAGAGCGATTTAGGAAGACCTTCAACTAGCTCAACTCACAAAAACTGGATGCTCCGTGATGACAATGCACCCTGCCAAGAGGTCTCCTCACACGTTTTTTTTCTCGCTGGAAATGATCTCCCTTCCGGACCCACTCTACGAACCAGATTTGGCTTCTGTGGACTTCGCCCTTTTCACAAAAATGCAGATCTGGTTCAAATGTCGCCGTTCTTTCACCATTGTGGAAATCCAGAATGAATAGTAGACTGTGCTTGACACGCTTTGAAAAGTAAACTTCTAGGGCACATTGCAGAAGTGTTGTGAACAAGGCCATTATGGCTGAAACGCGTTAACTTCTGCTGTACATTTTTATCTTTTATGGAGTTAAATAAATTTGGACTCATGAAAAGCATGTATGGCATTGCAGGTTGTCTTCTATCCATTTACATTTCAGAAGTGGAAGAAATGCTGGGAGGGCTGTATTGCTGTGCAAAGGGACTATTTTGAAGGGACAGTGTGTAAACCTACTGTAGCTAAATGAAGTTCTTTTTTGTAAACAGAGCTAATCTTAAAACTTTTTGATACCACCTATACTGAATACGACAACACAAGGTGCACTGCTGATATATAACCCAATCTAGTATCTATCACAAGGTGGAGCAAGGACTGGATGATAAAAAAAAAATGTATGTCAAGTAGAAAAGGAGTGTTAAACATCATACCAAGGATCCAAATTGTCATTAAAGTGAGACATAGGGGTTGAGATACAAAAATGAAAAAATAGTGTGCACTTTGCAAGCGCAGTTGCTCCTGAGCTTAGTAAATGAGAGGAAACTCTACTAACTTTCACATGCACTTCAGATCATTACCAAAACAATTGTCACTTATTTTACATCTGTGGCTCTCAGGCTTGCAGGAGGCAAATGCTTCTCCCTACTTGTATTTATTAACACACTGTGTAATTGAGAATGTTACAGCTAAACCTTAAACATAATGTAATGATTTTTACCTTTAGGGAGGAATAGCTTGTGAGCATGTTCTTATCCTTACCAGTTACATTTTGATTATAGTCCAATATTATCACATTTAAAATGGCTGGCATAAAAAGAAGCATTGTAAGAACAAAAAAAAACTTCAATCTTCCCATACCGGGAGTCGAACCCGGGCCGCCTGGGTGAAAACCAGGAATCCTAACCGCTAGACCATATGGGAGACATGTGAGAACTTGCCCTTCAGGTCTTTAAAAAAAAAAGAATTGCCAGCCTCTCCAGCTGCTTCCTGGTATACTGCATACATACCTCCCAACATTATGAGATCGGAATAAGGAACATCTACTAACAAATGTATGTAGGCATAGGGCACCCCCATTGCCACACCCCCTTAAAGGAGAATTAACAAAAAAAGGTTAAAGTGGTTGTAAACAGAATTTTTTTTTTTTTAACCACTTGCCGCCCGCCCTATTACAAATAGACGGCGGCAAAGTGGTTTCATAATCCTAACCGGACATCATATGACGTGATCAGGATTATGAGCCGCTGCGCGCCCCCGGGGGCGCGCATCGTGGCGATCGTTGTTGCGGGGTGTCAGTCTGACACCCGGCAACTACGATCTCGGTAAAGAGTCTCCGACGGAGACTCTTTACCACGTGATCAGCCGTATCCAATCACGGCTGATCAGTGTAAATGGGAAGAGCCGGTGATCGGCTTTTCCTCACTCGCGTCTGTCAGACGCGAGTAGAGGAGAGCCGATCGGCTGCTCCTCTGACAGGGGGGGTCTGTGCTGATCGATTATCAGCACAGCCCCCCCGAGGATGCCCACACTGGACCACCAGGGACGCCACCAGACCACCAGGGATGCCCAGCAGAGGTAATCCTCCCTAGACCACCAGGGATGCCAGTCAGGCACAATGGATGCCAATCAGTGCCCATAATGGATGGCAGTGCCCACAATGGGCATCACTGATTGGCATGCATTATTGTTTGGCACTGATTGGCATCCATTAGTACAGTATAACACCTGTGCCGCCTATCAGTGCCCACCTGTGCCGCCTACCCATGCCCATCTGTGCCGCCTACCCATGCCCATCTGTGCCGCCTACCCATGCCCATCTGTGCCGCCTACCCATGCCCATCTGTGCCGCCCATCCATGCCAATACGTGCCACCTATCAGTGCCCATCCGTGTCGCCTATCAGTGCCGCCTATCAGTGTCCATCAATGCCACCTCATCAGTGCCACTTCATTGGTGCACATCAGTGCCGCCTTATCAGTGCCCATCAGTGTAGCCCCATCAGTGCCCATCCGTGAAGGAGAAAACTTACTTATTTATAAAGTTTTGAAACTGAAACAAAAAAAAAATATTTTTTTCAAAATTTTCGGTATTTTTTTATTTGTAGCACAAAAAATAAAAACCGCAGAGGTGATCAAATACCACCAAAAAAAAGCTCTATTTGTGGGAAAAAAAAGAAAAAAATTTCATTTGGGTACAGTGTAGCATGACCGCGCAATTGTCATTCAAAGTGCGACAGCGCTGAAAGCTTAAAATTGGTCTGGGCAGGAAGGTGTTTAAGTGCCCTGTATTGAAGTGGTTAATAAACATGTTATACTTACCTCCACTGTGCAGCTCGTTTTGCACAGAGTGGCCCCGAACCTGGGGTCTTCTGGGGTCCCTCTGCGGCTGTCTCTGCTTCCCCCCCAAGTACTTCTCATGTTCATGCAAGCTCCCTCGCATGGTGAGAACTTGCGGGCGCGCTCCCGTGATACAGCCGGCGGCCCCGCCCCATCATTGGATGTGATTGAAAGCAGCGCGAGCCAATGGCTGCGCTGCTTTCAATCTATCCACTACAGCCAATCAACAGCCAGGCTGAGCGGCGAAGAGGTTGTCGGAGGCGAGCGGAGGACTTTCAAGGGGTCAGGTAAGTAAAACGGGGGCTGGGGGGCCGGCACTCTCAGATGTTTTTTCACCTTAATGCATAGAATGCATTAAGGCGAAAAAATGTTTACCTTTACAACCCCTTTAAAGCCACAAGCACTTTTTTTTTTTTTTTTTTTTTTTTTTTTTTTACCACTACTACATCCTTTATATTGGCATTTAAAATGTACAAATGCAGCAATTTAGAAATTGGATGAAAGATTTAGCACTGGGAAACACTTTTTGAAAGATAAAAAGTGCATTTTATATACAACTGTATAGATCAGACCAAAATGAGGGACAAATGAGGGACATTGCTCCTCAAAATCAGGGACAGTTGGGAGCTATGGTGTACTGTGTAGCAGTAATGTTTCCATGGGGGGGCAGGTGACACCAAAAAGGAAGCTGGCAGTTGTAGCGGGTGCTGTCAAGCACCCCCTCCCTCCGTTCCCCCATCAGTGATTTGGTGACAGGGCCAGCGGGCTGCAGCACTCAGCTGAACTCAGGCAGCAGCGGTGTGTCTGAACTACCTGCATTTTACATAGTCAGGTTGAAAAAAGACATGAGTCCATCCAGTTCAACCACAAACAAAAATTTTTTAAAAATTATATCATACAATCCTATATACCCAATTCTATACCCACAGTTATCCAGAGGAAGGCGAAAAACCCCAGCAGAGCATGATCCAATTTGCTAAAGCAGGGGAAAAAATTCCTTCCTGATCCCCCGAGAGGCAATCGGATTATCCCCGGATCAACTTTAACTATAAATGTTAGTACCCAGTTATATTATGTACACTTAGGAAATAATCCAGGCCTTCCTTAAAGCAATTTACTGAGCTGGCCAGAACCACCTCTGCAGGGAGTCTATTCCACATTTTCACAGCTCTTACTGTTAAGAAACCTTTCCATATTTGGAGATGAAATCTCTTCCTCTAGATGTAAAGAGTGCCCCCTTGTCCTCTTTGACTGTAAAGTGAATAACTCAACACCAAGTTCACTATATGGACCCCTTATATATTTGTACATGTTGTTCATTTTGTTGCATACATTTGCAAATCTACGCATAGAACACGTAGGAACTGTCCAATTCAAGCAGGTTTGTCCTGCACTTTTATTCACCAAGGCAACAAACCGCTTCAGTACAGAAGGGTTTCATTTATCAAGTCTGTAGCATAACATTAATAAAACATCTGCTTGTCTGAGCCACTCCACTCCAGACTATCAATGCGCCCCTGAAACAAACACCACTTGTACCTTTTTTTGTGTCCTGCCTTTGCAGCAGCACAGAAGAGACAGCAAGAGAATAGCTTCTAAAGACTTGCAGACAGCTAATGAAATGCATGTGTGCGTGCCAGAGCACATGTATGAGCACACCCTGTAATGCTAGATCATCAAGGTAGTCGTGGCCGAGTGGTTAAGGCGATGGACTAGAAATCCATTGGGGTCTCCCCGCGCAGGTTCAAATCCTGCCGACTACGTTCTTATTCTTTAAGTTACTCATACTCTATAAAATGCTGCTGAAAATGTTAACACAAATGTATAGCCTACGTACAGTAAAACCTTGGATTGTGAGTGTTTTACAAGACAAGCAACTTTTTTTTTTTTTTTTACCATTTTTAACTTGCTAAATCAGCGAGATCTTGCAATATGAGTAGCGTCACATCACAACTCAGTATAAAAGAAGAGAAATCCCATTTTAGCCATCTTAATTAGCACTACTGAAGTCGTTCTGACTTTAGAAATGTTTCCTGTACTACTTCAAGGCAACTTCTATGCGACTTGTGCCCATAGACTTTAACCATTGCCTGCCTGGCAGTGGTTCAGTTATCTTGACTGGGTATCATATGATGTCCAGCAGGGTAACATGCCGACGCAAGTCCACAGTGCTGTGTGTCAGTCTGACACATGACATCACTGATCGTGGTAAGGAGCCTCCGACGGAGGCTCCTTATCACGTGATCAGCTGTGACCAATCACACAGCTGATCAGTGTGAACCAGGAAGTGCCGGTAAATGTCTTTCTTTGGTTCGTGCTGACAGGGAGAGCCTATCAGAGGCTCTCCCTGTCAGAGGGGGGTCTGCGATGATAATCTGCACTTTATCAGCGCAGCCCCCATGAGAGGTGCCACAATAATTCCAATCAGTGCCAATCAGCTGCCTGTCAGTGCCCATCACAGTGCCGATCAGTAATACTTGTCAGTACTTCATCAGTGCTGCCTATCAGTGCCATCTATTAGTGTCCATTAGTGCCACCTGTCAGTGCCCATCGGCGTCGCCTGTCAGTGGCCATCAATTCTACATATCAGTGCCAACTCGTCAGTGCCCATCACTGCCGCCTCATCAGTGCCCGTCAGTGGAGGAGAAAACTAAATTTTATCACAGAAACAAAAACGTTTTTGTTCCCCCCCTCAAAAAAAAATTCAGGCTTTTTTAGTTTAGCAAAAAAAAAAAAACTCAGTGGCAATCAAATACCACCAGAAGAAAGCTCTATTTGTGGGAAGAAAATGCTAAAAATTTAGTTTGGGTGCAGCGTTGTATGACCGCGCAATTGTCATTCAAAATGCGACAGTGAAAGTTGACAGTTTTTTGTGAAAAGGAGTTCAAAGAAGCTCAATAAAAACATGCAAGAGCACAAAAATGCACAAACTTCTTCTGTAAAAGCAGCTTTATTTTTTGAGCTGCAGTGTGCATGAGCCCTATGTCAGATCCTCATCTTAATTGATGTGGTTTGGATCAGACGTTACAGGAGGATTACTCAGGCATTCCCTGAAGTTGCCTTGAAGTCACATTGCTATACTCTTTTTATATGGATTGTAGATGCAGGACTTATGAATAAATGGTTGTGGAATGAATCATCTTAGTTTCCATTATTTCTTATGTGGAAATTTGCTTTGATATACAAGTGCTTTGTATTACAAGCACGTTTCCAGAACAAATTATGTTTGCAATCCAAGGTTTTTCTGTATATGGAAATCTTAGCACATCTCCAAGATAATGGGATATTTAAAAAAAAAAAAAAAAAAAAGTATCACTACAGGCAACTTTTTTTTGGTAAAGTAGTATAGTCAGCTTGTTTGGCTTGTTTGGCTGTACTTCTCCTATGGGTCACAGGAGTGCCATTCATTTTGCATTCCTGTGACCCATTTTTAGCAGAGAGTGGACTGAAGTCTGCTCTCTGCTGATGTCACAGAAGTCAGTCCAGGCACCACGTCATCACAACAAAGTCTGGATCCACCAGGTGCCTTAACCAACACCCGGCTCAGCCTCTCTGCGAGCTGCTGAGAGCTTTAGCCAGCCGCTCCCCGCCCCTCCATAGCTCAGCACTCCAGTGAGTGAGGAGGACCAGAGCGGAGAGCTGATTGACAGTCAGCAACTCTCTGCTCAGGGGGCTGTGAGAATCGATCTACGGTGTTCGATCTCTCGGTTCTCAGTGTAGAGGCGCCAGGGGACAGATGCATAGCTCCCAACTGTCCCTGACTTCGAGGGACAGTCCCTGATTCAGATCTAAGTCCCTCTGTCCCTCTTTCCTCCTCGTGTCCCTCATTTTGGTCTGATCTATATAGTTGTATATAAAATGCACTTTTTATCTTTTAAAAAGTGTTTCCCAGTGCTAAATCTTTCAGACAATTTCTAAACTGTTGCATTTGTAAATTTCAAAAGCCAGTATAAAGTAATGGCACTTGTGGGTTTAACTATAATTTTTTATTTTTTTTGTATAATTCTCCTCTAACCACTTGCCGACCGCCGCCGCACGCCGATGTACGTCGGCAGAATGGCACGGGCAGGCATAAGGGCTTACATGTACGTCCCTTGCCTCCCGCGGGTCGGGGGCCCGATCGGTGCCTGCGGCGGTCGGTATTCGTTCGGGAGCGATCCCGGACGAGGGGACGGCCATTCATTCATGGCCACCCCCTCGCGATCGCTCCCGGCGAATGAAATTGTCCGGTGACATCACTTCCTCTCCTGTAATGTAAACACAGGAGAGGAAGTGATGTATTCTCTCCTCCGTGTCGGTAGTTTTCGTTCCGGCACCGAGGAGAGAGCATCGGTGAGTTGCACTACACTACACAGTAGAACATGCCAGGCACACTCACACCCCCCCTTTACCCCCCGATCACCCCCCAATTACCCCTGCCCCCCTAGTCACAGTGACACCAATTGCTTTTTTTTTTTTTTTTTTTTTTTTTTGCATTGGTGTCATTTGTGACTGTAATAACTGTTAGGGCAGTTAGGGTTAGCCCCCTTTAGTTCTAATGTGCCCCCCTAACCCCCCCAATAAAGGTTTAACCCCGTGATCACCCCCCGTCGCCAGTGTCCCTAAGGCAGGGTTCACATTGCAGCGGTTTATGAGAACGAATGTGATTCGCACCGCACTGCAGTGCAAATCACATCCGATCTCTGTGCGATTCGAGTTCAGCCATTCGCCGCACCCGCCGCAAATTCGCACGGGACCCTTTTTTTGGCCCGCAGCAGAATCGGATCGCATGGGTGTTCACACCATGCGATCCGAGTTTGCAGATCGCACTGCGATATGCGAACTGATCTGGGGGTGTCAGTAACATTTCACTGACACTCCCAGCAGTTCGCATAGGGCAGTGTGAACTGCCGCCGGGAGGCATGCGATGCGGGAACCCGCCGCGGATTCGTGGCGTTTCCGCATCGCTCCAGTGTGAACCCAGCCTAATAAGCGATCATTTTTCTGATCGCCGTATTAGTGTCACAGGTGACGCTAGTTAGGCAGGTAGGTATTTGGGTTCGCCGCAGCTTTTTATAGCGCCAGGGACCCCCATATACTACCGCATAAAGCCCCCTGATTGCCCCCTAGTTAACCCTTTCACCAGTGATCACCATATAACTGTTACAGGTGACGCTGGTTGGTTAGTTATTTTTTTATAGTTTCAGGGCACCCGCCATTTATTACCTAATAAAGGTTTAACCCCCTGATCACCCGGCGGGTGTCATTTGTGACTGTAATAACTGTTAGGGTTAGCCCCCTTTAGTTCTAAGGTACCCCCCTAACCCCCCCAATAAAGGTTTAACCCCGTGATCACCCCCCGTCGCCAGTGTCACTAAGGCTGGGTTCACATTGCAGCGGTTTATGAGAACGGATGTGATTCGCACCGCACTGCAGTGCAAATCACATCCGATCTCTGTGCGATTCGAGTTCAGCCATACAGATAGTATGGCTGAATTTGTGTCGCACCCGCTGCACCCGCCGCAAACTCGCACGGGACCCTTTTTTTGGCCCGCAGCAGAATCGGATCGCATGGGTGTTCACACCATGCGATCCGAGTTTGCAGATCGCACTGCGATATGCGAACTGATCTGGGGGTGTCAGTAACATTTCACTGACACTCCCAGCAGTTCGCATAGGGCAGTGTGAACTGCCGCCGGGAGGCATGCGATGCGGGAACCCGCCGCGGATTCGTGGCGTTTCCGCATCGCTCCAGTGTGAACCCAGCCTAATAAGCGATCATTTTTCTGATCGCCGTATTAGTGTCACAGGTGACGCTAGTTAGGCAGGTAGGTATTTAGGTTCGCCGCAGCTTTTTATAGCGCCAGGGACCCCCATATACTACCGCATAAAGCCCCCTGATTGCCCCCTAGTTAACCCTTTCACCAGTGATCACCATATAACTGTTACAGGTGACGCTGGTTGGTTAGTTATTTTTTTATAGTTTCAGGGCACCCGCCATTTATTACCTAATAAAGGTTTAACCCCCTGATCACCCGGCGGGTGTCATTTGTGACTGTAATAACTGTTAGGGTTAGCCCCCTTTAGTTCTAAGGTACCCCCCTAACCCCCCCAATAAAGGTTTAACCCCGTGATCACCCCCCGTCGCCAGTGTCACTAAGGCTGGGTTCACATTGCAGCGGTTTATGAGAACGGATGTGATTCGCACCGCACTGCAGTGCAAATCACATCCGATCTCTGTGCGATTCGAGTTCAGCCATACAGATAGTATGGCTGAATTTGTGTCGCACCCGCTGCACCCGCCGCAAACTCGCACGGGACCCTTTTTTTGGTCCGCAGCAGAATCGGATCGCATGGGTGTTCACACCATGCGATCCGAGTTTGCAGATCGCACTGCGATATGCGAACTGATCTGGGGGTGTCATTAACATTTCACTGACACTCCCAGCAGTTCGCATAGGGCAGTGTGAACTGCCGCCGGGAGGCATGCGATGCGGGAACCCGCCGCGGATTCGTGGCGTTCCCGCATCGCTCCAGTGTGAACCCAGCCTAATAAGCGATCGTTTTTCTGATCGCTGTATTAGTGTCACAGGTGACGCTAGTTAGGCAGGTAGGTATTTAGGTTCGCCGCAGCTTTTTATAGCGCCAGGGACCCCCATATACTACCGCATAAAGCCCCCTGATTGCCCCCTAGTTAACCCTTTCACCAGTGATCACCATATAACTGTTACAGGTGACGCTGATTGGTTAGTTATTTTTTTTATAGTTTCAGGGCACCCGCCATTTATTACCTAGTCTCACTAGTGTACCCCTAAATTTAGGGGTGTCTACTTTCCAAAATGGGGTCATTTGGGGGGGGTTTGTGCCATCTTGGCATTTTATGGCCTTCAAAACTGTAACGCCCTTAGAAAGCCTGAAGGCGGTGCTTGGTTTTCGGGGCCCCGTACGCGGCTAGGCTCCCAAAAAGTCCCACATATGTGGTATCCCCGTACTCAGGAGAAGCAGCAGAATTTATTTTGGGGTGTCATTTCACATATGCCCATAGCATGTGTGAGCAATATATCATTTAGTGACAACTTTGTGAAAAAAAAATAAAAAAAAATTAGTTTGTAATTTTCCCGCAACTTGTGGCAAAATATAAAATATTCCATGGACTCAAAATGCCTCTCAGCAAATAGCTTGGGGTGTCTACTTTCTAAAATGGGGTCATTTGTGGGGGTTTTGTGCCATCTTGGCATTTTATGGCCTTCAAAACTGTAATAGGTAGTGAGGAGTGAAGTCAAATATTTACGCCCTTAGAAAACCTGAAGGCGGTTCTTGGCTTTCGGGGCCCCGTACGCGGCTAGGCTCCCAAAAAGTCCCACATATGTGGTATCCCCGTACTCAGGAGAAGCAGCAGAATTTATTTTGGGGTGTCATTTCACATATGCCCATAGCATGTGTGAGCAATATATCATTTAGTGACAACTTTGTGAAAAAAAAATAAAAAAAAATTAAAGTTTGTAATTTTCCCGCAACTTGTGGCAAAATATAAAATATTCCATGGACTCAAAATGCCTCTCAGCAAATAGCTTGGGGTGTCTACTTTCTAAAATGGGGTCATTTGTGGGGGTTTTGTGCCATCTTGGCATTTTATGGCCTTCAAAACTGTAATAGGTAGTGAGGCGTGAAATCAAAAATTTACGCCCTTAGAAAGCCTGAAGGCGGTGCTTGGTTTTCGGGGCCCCGTACGCGGCTAGGCTCCCAAAAAGTCCCACATATGTGGTATCCCCATACTCAGGAGAAGCAGCAGAATTTATTTTGGGGTGTCATTTCACATATGCCCATAGCATGTGTGAGCAATATATCATTTAGTGACAACTTTGTGTAAAAAAAAAAAAAAAAAAAAAAATTTTTTTGTCATTATTCAATCGCTTGAGGCAAAAAAATAAAATATTCAATGGGCTCAACATGCCACTTATCAATTTCCTCAGGGTGTCTACTTTCCAAAATGGGGTCATTTGGGGGGGTTTTGTACTGCCCTGCCATTTTAGCACCTCAAGAAATGAGATAGGCAGTCGTAAACTAAAAGCTGCGTAAATTCCAGAAAACGTACCTTAGTTTGTAGATGTGACAACTTTTGCGCAAACCAATAAATATACAATTATTGACTTTTTTTTTACCAAAGACATGTGGCTGAATACATTTTGGCCTAAATGTATGACTAAAATTGAGTTTATTGGATTTTTCTAATAACAAAAAGTAGAAAATATCATTTTTTTTCAAAATTTGCGGTCTTTTTACGTTTATATCGCAAAAAATAAAAATCGCAGAGGCAATCAAATACCATCAAAAGAAAGCTCTATTTGTGGGAAGAAAAGGACGCAAATTTTGTTTGGGTACAACATTGCATGACCACACAATTACCAGTTAAAGCAGCGCAGTGCCAAATTGTAAAAAGACCTCTGGTCATTTACCAGCAAAATGGTCCGGTCTGAAGGTGGTTAAGGGGGCGTGACAGGAGGCATGTCCTATGTCTACATACTTTTGCTAATAGACTCGTTCCTATCTCAAAAAGTTGGGAGGTATGCAGATGCAGCATCGAACCAATGCTGCATTCACCTAGGTAAGTATAAGTCAGAAACTAAACAAACAAACCCATACTTCTCTTTTAAGTATTGGACAGAACAGCAAGGAATTACAACTTCTATTTGGATTTTTATTGCTTAAATACAAAGAATAGTGGCACAAACTGATGATCTCCAGTAGAGTGCGACCATGGATAAGCACACATGTAAGGGACCTGGATGGAACTAAAACCTAAACACTAAAAAATAATGTCCATATAAAGAGACCCAGCAATCTCAATGTCGTATAGTGATAACAAAGCCCATCCACAAATGGCAGCTTCCCAAAGGAGAACCTGAAGCGGATCCCAGCAGCAGCTATAATATACAAGGAGAGAGGCGCCTCTAAGTGTAGGAGCAAAATACCACTTTAATAAATTAAAAACAATTGGCAACTCACATAGAAAGTAGTAAAATGTGCACATCAGAATGGAGGCATCCTGTGACTGTCAGCCATGGCACCGGCTCCCACCGTGGTAGTCTTCCACCCGTTACACAGAAGTCAGCCATGAAATTGAGCAGGTTCAGAGCAAGGTGTGGAGCAGGGCATGGGCTGTGATTATATATAGTGGCGGGGGCATGCCAAAGCTCTAAGGGAATAAAGTATCCAGAAGCTACATTTAAAGGCATACAACATAGGAGATACGCATTATATTGGAATACTGCCCTGCAGCCCAGAGTTCTTTGCCATGATGTGCCATGTTGAACTTCCAGTGACCAGTATGAGAGTGATAACCCCAAATTTAACACACCTGCTCCCCATTCACACCTGAAACCTTGTAACACTAATAAGTTAGACGACACCGGGGAGGGAAAATGTCTCATTGGGCCCAATTTGGACATTTTCACTTAGGGGTATACTCACTTTTGTTGCCAGTGGTTTAGACCTTAATGGCTGTGTGTTTTTTTTTTTTTTTTTTTTTTTTTTTTGTTTTTTTGAGGGGACAGCAACTTTACACTTTTATACAAGCTGTACACTCACTACTTTACATTGTAGCAAAGTGTAATCTCCTGACGCCAAACATGGCAGGATACATATGATATAGCTCCGCCCCTATATACACCCACAGGACCTGTTTAGCTCTATAAAAGTCTGAGAGCGACCTCCCCCATTCTCCTTTTTTTTTCCTCAAAAGATCAACACATACAGACCGTTACACTCAGGATAAAGCTCTTACCTGCCGACTACATTGGAGTCTGTCTGGGTCCAGCCTATACCAGTATGCAATCCTACATGTTAGGCTGCTAAACGCACCAACAAGATGGGGAACCCCTTCTGGTGGTCTTTTGGGGACAAGGTGTTCTGTAATCAGACAACAATCTTCTTGTGGCACGCCTGCTTTGGCGTCCGGATCCAGCAGCTGGGATTGCATGATGTCTTCTCTCCTATGGAACTCTTTCCAGGTCTGTTAATTTCTATAAAACTTTTTATTTTTCTTGCTCTCATATCTCTAAAGAACCCATACACACTGCAGCTTATGTTGTCTGACTTCCTTTAGATTTGCCGGGACCACCTGATTGCATGCAAATTGAGGCTCTTAAGGTTTGACCTCATATTGTGTGGTTTTGGTAAGTCTGAGGGAAAAAAATCTGCAGAGGATTGTATGATGTGTAGCCAGCCTAAAAAGTGCCCTTTTCTGTGGATGGGCGTTGGCTTACATCCAATTGTACTAGCCCTTTTTGATTAGAACACAGGTGAGAGAGGCTGAGTCTTTTTCTCTCTCTCAGGTGCACTATTTACAGAGCACAAATGGCCAGGTAATGGATGCCTTTGCTATTCAGGCATCCAGATAGGAGGCTTCTCATTCTGAGGAACAATCAATGACCGGTAAGACTTGCTATCCTATTAATGAGAATAGAAGGGGGGAGGGGCAAGGAGCAATGTATTACTAGGGGATGGGGGGTTGCCCAGATTTTTTTTTTTAACTTGTTACTCTTTGCCCAAAAAAAAAAGAAAGGGTATATGTGTTTTTTCAATTGCTTCTTATTTCTCTGTTGCCATGCAGTCAGTCCCCCTTGCACCTTTCCGTTCTTCTGCCATCATGAGCCTAACACCACTTAACAAAGACCACCGCAATACCAGGTAAGGGACAATTTTGGGTAAGTAAGAAGCGGGAAAAAGTGCATTCTGCCCTGACGAGCGTGTCTTCCGGTCTATTGCACTGCCGGCTGCTCAATCTCCTACTCTAGGAGGTCCAAAGGCCCTCTGGATCGTCAAAATTTTTCCAGGGTAGAAAGTGACTCCTCCATTCCTAGCAGACCCCAGTACAAAGGGCGCAAATGTATGCTTAAAAGAACGCACACAGTTCTCCTCTGAGGGCTCAGCACCCAAAAGGCAAATGTCGGTCATGTGGAGATGACCTTATGCCTAGAAAGCTACTTTTCAGAAACTGCATCAGGCAGCTTGCCAGAGACCAGGAAGATGAGTCAGCAGGTGTCAATTTTGCTCAAGAAAGTAGTCCCCAACTCCATGGCAGAATTTTCCGGTCATCTCGGGCAACCAGGTACAGAAGCAGACGAACAGAGCGTGGGCCCTGCACCAGGTCTAAACCAAGCCATTCAACCCTCTCTAACTAGAGGGGTACCAGGCATTTCAGGGGTGACTCCAGCTCCGCATATTAGGCAGGCTGATTCCCCAGAGGGAGAAGATATCGTCTCCTCGGCAGAGGATCCTGAAGGTTCAGACTTTGATTTTGCGCTAATACCACCATTCATTAAGGCAGTATAAGCTGCACTGAAATGGGAGGATCCAGAACCTCCTCCAAAGAAGAAAAACTATTATCACACACCATACAATCGGATTCTAAAATGTGTGGCAATCACTGCAAAACACGCATTAGGTGCCTTTATCCTTTCAGGGCACCCCAAATGCAATGCGATTCTGCTGTGATTGTCATGTGGGAGAACGCACCTTTAAAAACATTGTGTGAAGATGGTTGCCCCTAAATAGGAGCAGGGGCTTCTTTTTGCACAGGTAGGGCAGCCAAATGAATGGGCCGCCCCATGTGACTTGCAACATTGCGTACAAATCGCTCTTTGAAAATCCCATAGCAGGAACGCTTAACCCCTATGTGATATTAAATGCCTCTGAAAAGTGACCTAAGCACAGATTGTTTTCAGTGCAATAGCAGAGCCTGCTGCAAGTGTGAACAAACAAAACAGGTACCTTTCCTCTTGTGGCAGAAATAAGAGGCCTGTTTCAGAAGGAATGGGGAGAGAAAATTCTCCTCAACCAATAGGTTGCAGAAGTTGTAGCCACTAACGGAAGAGGATGCGACTCCTTTATCTAACCCACCAACGGTGGATGCGGCAGTCACCAGACTGGCCAAGAATGTGACGCTTCCAATTAAAAACAATTCCTCCTGTCAATATATCCTTCACTGACGCATTGACATGGACTTAAGAAAGTTTTACCTCATGGCATACGGTGCTTGTAAACCCGCTGTTGCTTTAACATCCGTAGCAAGTAAGTGTGGGTGCAAACCAGCTGCTAAAATAAAAAACCCATCAAGGCTCTTGATGAGGTAAAACTCTTGGCGGACTTCGCAGGTGAGGCAGCTACAACCATCATTCGATGGTCCTCCAGAGCCATGCTCAGCTCAATTACAGCCAAAAGAGCGCTGTGGCTAAAACCCTGGGCGACCGACCCATCTTCAAAGCAGAATTGCTGTAAAAACTGCCTTTTGATGGGAAGGCACGGTTTGTCCAAAAACCTAGAGACTACCATCTCCAGGGTTACAGGAGGAAAATCAGGTCTTCTGCACCAAGATCGAAGGTCCAGACGTCAGAGGGGGCAAGCATCCAGAGGAACACCAAACAGACACTGGGATTTCAGAGGCTTTTGCCCATCTAAGGACTTCAGAATGCTTTGGAGGGGGACTCAGTCAACCTCCATGTGATTGCAGAGAGCAAAGACTCCTGTGGCTCCCTCAGATACTTAGGAGCCCTTTTAATGTCAGGCCCGCCCAGGAGGCAGTTGGAGCCAGGTGGCTCCAACTGACCCAGTTCCGGCAAGACCACTGCCAAAAAACTGCAAATTCTGTCCACAGTGGCGCAAGGCCATTATTGGCAGCTTCCAGAACTACCTCAAGAGGCTGAATCAATTTATCCGGATAGACTCAAAATTGAGTCTCTCCATACCATAATACAGGTTATTCAACCAGGAGACTGGAGGATTTCCGTGGACTTGCAATAGGCCTACCAGCATGTTCCGGTCCTTCAGTCATACCAGCAGTTTCTCAGATTTGCGTTGAAGAATAAGCATTACCAGAGCCAGCTGGAGCCTACACAGAATATGGTCTACCTAGGGGCCCAATTCAATACTATGGTGTCCACAATTTCTTTGCTACCTCAGGAAAATTACGGTAAGTATTTGATGCAAAATTTCCATTTTCTTCAGTGTTGTCACATAAAAAGATATAATAAAATATTTATAAAATATGTGAGAGGTGTACTCACTTTTGTGAGATACTGTATATATTTTTTTAACAGAGACTCTAAAGAATGAAATGGTGGCTGTTGCAATATTTTGTCACACTGTATTTGGGTAGCGGACTTTCAAACCCAATTTTTTGGGAAAAAATACACTTCAATTAATTTTAAAAAAACAGTAAAGTTAGCCCAATTTTTTGTATAATGTGAAAGATTGTTAGGCCGCTGTCAGTACTAGAATCCCTTTAGGACCCAGCACAACTCACCTGACACAGCCTTTGTCTGGGAAATAACAGTGATTGGCCAGCTCACCTTTAAATCACCCTTATCAGCATTCAGTCAGTGCCTGTGTTTACATTTGTGTTTGATCCAGCTGATATTTGCCCTGTGTCTCTTGTGTATAACCTGGCTTGTTTGACCCTCTTTGCTCAATTCTGATTCAGTACCATTTGGACTCTGATCTACCTGTGTATGACCCAGCTTGCCTAGACTACGCTTTGCCTGATTCTACTATAGTACCCTCATCTGCAGCAGTGAACTACAAGGTCCAGCAAACATCTACCTTCATCTGCAGATGTGAACTAAAAGTCCCAGCTGTCCTGCTCTGCTTAGACCTGCTCATGGTATGTGCTCTTTGTATAATCGGCACACTTGAACTGTTACCTGTTATCTGTTATCTGCTCCTAGCCTGACAGCCGAAAGAATTGTGATCATTATACTTTTATTCTAAGCAAAAAAAAATTGTGATTCTGATTTTGGCCAGAACTGTGCTGCTCTAGTAAGTATTAGGGGGGGCTGAGAGGGGGAGGTGAAAACTGAAGGTTTTATACCTTCATGCATACAATGCATGAAGGTAAAAACCTTCAGCCTTTAGAACCACTTTAAGCCCTGGTTCACACTGATGTGAGAAATGCACAAGATTAGCTGCGTTTCCCCTCATCTCATCGCACTGCTTAGCAATCAAAAGGCGTCCATGTGATCTGCTGCACGTGTCAACATTAGATTAACAACTCCCTGAAACAGATCACAAAGTACGATTGCCAGAAACCCATTCCTGCACCATTTTAGTGCAAATGCGACGCTATTTAAGCCATACAAAATGTGTGGCTCAAATCACACTATACAGACATGGCATGTGATGTGCACAGGAATGTATTTTTCTGAATGCTTTGAATCTTAAATCTCCCCAACAAGGACACAGACTGCAGTAAAAATCCAGACAGGAGTGATAAATCTTTGCAGTTCTGTTCAAAACTTAAAAAAAAAAAAAAAAAAAAGTTGCCTGTAGTTTTATACTTTAAAGAAAAATTGTAAAAACAACCCCAAGCCATTAAAAATGCCTCCTTATACGTGATCTTGAATACGTGCTAAGCATTCCATAGACATAGGCTATATTTGTGTAAACAAATTCAGCAGCATTTTGTAAAGTGTACTTGACAAAAGAAGACGTAGTCGGCAGGATTTGAACCTGCGCGGGGAGACCCCAATGGATTTCTAGTCCATCGCCTTAACCACTCGGCCACGACTACATTGCTTCTTTAGTCGGCAGGGCACGCTCATACATGTGCAGCTCATTAGCTGTTTAACCACTTTCAGACCGGACCATTTTGCTGGTAAATGACCAGAGGTCTTTTTACACTTTGGCACTGCGCTGCTTTAACTGGTAATTGCGCGGTCATGCAATGTTGTACCCAAACAAAATTTGCGTCCTTTTCTTCCCACAAATAGAGCTTTCTTTTGATGGTATTTGATTGCCTCTGCGATTTTTATTTTTTGCGATATAAACGTAAAAAGACCGCAAATTTTGAAAAAAAATGATATTTTCTACTTTTTGTTATTAGAAAAATCCAATAAACTCAATTTTAGTCATACATTTAGGCCAAAATGTATTCAGCCACATGTCTTTGGTAAAAAAAAAGTCAATAATTGTATATTTATTGGTTTGCGCAAAAGTTGTCACATCTACAAACTAAGGTACGTTTTCTGGAATTTACGCAGCTTTTAGTTTACGACTGCCTATCTCATTTCTTGAGGTGCTAAAATGGCAGGGCAGTACAAAACCCCCCCAAATGACCCCATTTTGGAAAGTAGACCCCCTAAGGAAATTGATAAGTGGCATGTTGAGCCCATTGAATATTTTATTTTTTTGCCTCAAGCGATTGAATAATGACAAAAAAAAAAAATTTTTTTTTTTTTTACACAAAGTTGTCACTAAATTATATATTGCTCACACATGCTATGGGCGTATGTGAAATGACACCCCAAAATAAATTCTGCTGCTTCTCCTGAGTATGGGGATACCACATATGTGGGACTTTTTGGGAGCCTAGCCGCGTACGGGGCCCCGAAAACCAAGCACCGCCTTCAGGCTTTCTAAGGGCGTTACAGTTTTGAAGGCCATAAAATGCCAAGATGGCACAAACCCCCCCCAAATGACCCCATTTTGGAAAGTAGACACCCCTAAATTTAGGGGTACACTAGTGAGACTAGGTAATAAATGGCGGGTGCCCTGAAACTATAAAAAAATAACTAACCAACCAGCGTCACCTGTAACAGTTATATGGTGATCACTGGTGAAAGGGTTAACTAGGGGGCAATTAGGGGGCTTTATGCGGTAGTATATGGGGGTCCCTGGCGCTATAAAAAGCTGCAGCGAACCTAAATACCTACCTGCCTAACTAGCGTCACCTGTGACACTAATACAGCGATCAGAAAAACGATCGCTTATTAGGCTGGGTTCACACTGGAGCGATGCGGGAACGCCACGAATGCGCGGCGGGTTCCCGCATCGCATGCCTCCCGGCGGCAGTTCACACTGCCCTATGCGAACTGCTGGGAGTGTCAGTGAAATGTTACTGACACCCCCAGATCAGTTCGCATATCGCAGTGCGATCTGCAAACTCGGATCGCATGGTGTGAACACCCATGCGATCCGATTCTGCTGCGGGCCAAAAAAAGGGTCCCGTGCGAATTTGCGGCGGGTGCGGCGAATGGCTGAACTCGAATCGCACAGAGATCGGATGTGATTTGCACTGCAGTGCGGTGCGAATCACATCCGTTCTCATAAACCGCTGCAATGTGAACCCAGCCTTAGTGACACTGGCGACGGGGGGTGATCACGGGGTTAAACCTTTATTGGGGGGGTTAGGGGGGTACCTTAGAACTAAAGGGGGCTAACCCTAACTGCCCTAACAGTTATTAGTCACAAATGACACCCGCCGGGTGATCAGGGGGTTAAACCTTTATTAGGTAATAAATGGCGGGTGCCCTGAAACTATAAAAAAATAACTAACCAACCAGCGTCACCTGTAACAGTTATATGGTGATCACTGGTGAAAGGGTTAACTAGGGGGCAATCAGGGGGCTTTATGCGGTAGTATATGGGGGTCCCTGGCGCTATAAAAAGCTGCGGCGAACCTAAATACCTACCTGCCTAACTAGCGTCACCTGTGACACTAATACGGCGATCAGAAAAATGATCGCTTATTAGGCTGGGTTCACACTGGAGCGATGCGGAAACGCCGCGAATCCGCGGCGGGTTCCCGCATCGCATGCCTCCCGGCGGCAGTTCACACTGCCCTATGCGAACTGCTGGGAGTGTCAGTGAAATGTTACTGACACCCCCAGATCAGTTCGCATATCGCAGTGCGATCTGCAAACTCGGATCGCATGGTGTGAACACCCATGCGATCCGATTCTGCTGCGGGCCAAAAAAAGGGTCCCGTGCGAATTTGCGGCGGGTGCGGCGAATGGCTGAACTCGAATCGCACAGAGATCGGATGTGATTTGCACTGCAGTGCGGTGCGAATCACATTCGTTCTCATAAACCGCTGCAATGTGAACCCAGCCTTAGTGACACTGGCGACGGGGGGTGATCACGGGGTTAAACCTTTATTGGGGGGGTTAGGGGGGTACATTAGAACTAAAGGGGGCTAACTCTAACTGCCCTAACAGTTATTACAGTCACAAATGACACCAATGCAAAAAAATAAAATAAAATGACATTGGTGTCACTGTGACTGGGGGGCAGGGGTAATTGGGGGGGTGATCGGGGGGTAAAGGGGGGGTGTGAGTGTGCCTGGCATGTTCTACTGTGTGTGTAGAGTGTTGGTGCAACTCACCGATCCGCTCTCCTCCGTGTCGGAATGAAAAATACCGACACTGAGGAAAGAATACATCACTTCCTCTCCTGTGTTTACATTACAGGAGAGGAAGTGATGTCACCGGGGATTTCTATTCGTCGGGAGCGATCGCGAGGGGGTGGCCATGAATGAATGGCCGCCCCCTCGTCCCGGATCGCTCCCGGACGAAAACCGACCGCCGCAGGCACCGGGCGGGGGCCCGATCGGGCCCCCGACCCGCGGGAGGCAAGGGAAGTACATGTATGTCCTTATGCCTGCCCGTGCCATTCTACCGACGTACATCGGCGTGCGGCGGTCGGCAACTGGTTAAACGTCTTTCTGATCTGAGCTCAGGACATGCTTTTGTTCTCTCTTCTGTGAGAGCCTGCTGCTGAAAAGGCAAGACACAAAAAAGGAGTCGTTTGTGTTGGGGACACTTTAATAGTCAGGAACTGACATGAGTTTAGTTAGTGGCTCTGACAAGCAGATGTTGTATTAGTTCTAGGTTATGGACCAGCTATACTAAGCCCTTCTGCATTTAAACTGTGTTTGCTGCCTAACTGACTGAAAGTGCAGGACAAACCTGTTTGTAATGACTTTCCTTAAAGCAGAGTTCCACCCAAAAGTGGAACTTCCGCTCATCGGATTCCTCCCCCCCTCCAGTGCCACAATTGGCACCTTTCGGGGGGAGGGGTGTGCAGATACCTATATAATACAGGTATCTGCACCCACTTCCGGGAATAGACTCCTGTGTGAGTCATGCCCCTACCCGCACTCCCCCCCCGCTGTCTCCTGGGAAACACACAGGTCCCAGGAGATAGCGGGGACCACTTACGACGTGCAGCACGACTCGTGCATGCACAGTAGGGAACCGGGAAGGGAAGCCGTAAAGCTTCACTTGCTGATTCCCTAAATGAGAATGGCAGCGGAGATATTGCTTGGCTTCCGACATCGCTGGACCCTGGGACAGGTAAGTGTCCATTTATTAAAAGTCAGCAGCTGATGTATTTGTAGATGCTGGCTTTTAATAATTTTTTGTAGGTGGACTCCCTCTTTAAGTTGAACTTTACTCTCTCAATCAACACTGACTACTTTAAATCCTTATGCTGGTATTATTATTATTCAGAATGTATATAGCGCCAACAGTTTGCATAGTGCTTTGCAATATAAAGGGAGACAGTACAGTTACAATAAAATACAAGAGTGTTAGGAGGGCCTTGCTCATAAGAGCTTACAATCTAATATAAATATGCAATTACAGTAAACCCTTGGATTGTGAGTATACTCTATTCCAGAAACTTGCTTGTGTAGCACCCTCTACTTTAGGTAGGTGTTAGAAGTATGATTTTTGCGAGTGTAGGTAAATTTAATCAGGCCTAGCTGTAAGCTAGGCCTTTTTGTTTTGATCTGTGTGGGCTGGGAGTGGCCTAGAGTAGCAGCAGTTGACTCACATGCAGCATCACTTCTCGGTTACCTCCCTCTGGCTTCTAGAGGATTCTAGGAGAGGGGGGGGGGGGCTGCCTGGGGTGTTCTAAGGAGCCTTGACCAATCCCCAACTTGGATTGGCAGGGGGCAGGCCTCCATAACCACTTGTCGGCTCTTTAACCATGTGATCGGCTGTGTCCAATTACAGCCGGTCACATGTAAACATGGAGATGCCTGTAAGGACAGAGTGTGAGGAGAGCTGATCAGCGGCATCTCCTCACAAGGGACACCTAGGTATGTAATCAGGGCACTGATCATCAGTGCCCTGATTACAATTAAGTGCCCACCAGTGGCCACAATTGCCACCAATCTGTGCCAGCAATTAATGGCCATTAGTGATGCCAGTCAGTGGTGTCCATAAATGCCCACCAGTGCTGCCTATCTGTGCCCACGAGTGCCACCCATCAGTTCTCCCTATCATTGCCCATAAGTGCAGCATATTCGTGCCTCATCGGTGCCACCTAATCAGTGCCCATCAGTGAAGGAGAAAAATTACTTGTTTACAAAATTTGCTGACAGAGTAGATGTAAACCCTTACTAAATGACGTGCATTTTTCTAAATTCTTTGTATCTTATATACATTATTTTTATAATTTTTTTTGGAGCTGGGGATATGAAGGGAAATTTCACAAAACTACAACTACTCAATGTGCACATGCGTTTTTTTTTTTTTTTTTTTTGCTCTATTTTGAATAGAGTAATAGAGGTTATAACCCCTGTCATGTTTTTATGTTTCATCTGTGCTCCATTGGTGAAATTTCCCTTCACTTCCTGTCCCCTGGCCAAACAGGAAGTAAGAGAAACTCTCCAAAGTGAGGGAATCCCTGGTTGTCACCAGAACTAATGTCCACATTGAAAGATTTCACCTCTATTACTGGGGACAACCCAAGGACACAGACCATAATAAAAATCCCAACAGGAGTTATAATTCCTTGCTGTTCCGTCCAATACTTAGTTGCCTGTAGTTATACTTTAGGAAAAATTGTAAAAACAACCCCAAGGCATTAAAAATACATCCTACATAGCCTCTGGTCTGAAATGACACTTTCTTTCAACAGTTTCAGTCATTACTTTTCCTTCCTTTTTTATATTTTTTTTTTGGTTTTTATTCTTTATTTTTATTGTATTCCAATTTTATATCTATACTTTATCATACTCTAAACTACTCAGAATGGGTTTTTGACAAGGAATCTAAACTTGTTAAACTGTAAAATGGTGCAACTGTTCATCAACTGTTGATCAACTAACAATTTCTATTCCGTTAAGAGTACAAATTCTCATCAGATGAACCGCACATACTGGATTTACCATTCTTCCAATATAAGCGTTATTTGACACATTCTGTATGATAACCTCTTGTTTGTACAAATTATTCAAGAAAACAATAAAAATTCTAGGGGAAAAAAAAAACTCCTTTATGTTATCTCGGACATGTGCTAAGCTTTCCATAGACCTAGGCTATATTTGTGTAAACACATTCAGCAGCATTTTTTAGAGAGAATAACTTAAAAAAATAAATAAAAATACACGTAGTCGGCAGGATTTGAACCTGCGCGGGGAGACCCCAATGGATTTCTAGTCCATCGCCTTAACCACTCGGCCACGACTACATTGCTTCTTCAGTCAGCAGGGCATGTAAATGTTTTCTGAGCTCAGGACATGCTTTTGTTCTCTCTTCTGTGAGAGCCTGCTGCTGAAAGGGCAAGACACGACACAAAAAAGGGGCTGTTTGTGTTGGGGACATTAAGGGCTGGTTCACACTATTGCGATGTCTGCCATAGCAAGTAATTTGCAGCACACTGCTGTTCCCATTACAAGCGATGTCTGTGCGGGTGCGATTTCAGCCATACAGATAGTATGGCTGATATCACACCGCATTCAGTGCAAACGGGCATAGGACCCCTTTTCTGTTCCGACCAGAATCAGATCACATGTGTGTTCACACATATGCGATCCAATTCATGTCCAAACTGTCAGTTTGCCGTGCAATACGTGAGCTGAAATGGGGGTGTTAACATATGATGACACTCCCCAGCAGTTCGCATATGGCAGTGTGAACTTCCGTGCACCCCGGTTGTGATGCAGGAACCCCGCAGTTAATTTGCAAGGTTCTCACATCGCAATAGTGCGAACCGGCCCTAATAGTCAGGAACTGACATGAGTTTAGTTGGTGGCTCTGCCAAGCAGATGTTGTATTTGTTTAAGGCTTAAATACTAATACTAAGCCCTTCTGCATCGAAACTCTGTTTGCTGGCTTACTGGCTGAAAGTGCAGGACAAACCTTCTTGGACAGTTCCTGGGTGTTAAATGGGTGGTTTTGCAAATGTATGAAACAAAAGCTTTTGTATGTCTGTCAGTTGGATGTATAAAGTGGTCTGGGGGTGATGCAAGCTGGGAGGCATTGGGGGCAGAGAAGTGGTCAGATAGTAATGTCTGTAATCAAAAAAAAGTTCTTGTGCTCCTCTACTAATGTGTACAATAATAAATCACACAACAGTACTACTAGATGAAAACAATGTTATAAGCTGTAAGTACAGATCTATGCAAGCCAGCTCCTAGCACTCTGTATATCCAGATGATGTGGAGGTAATTGATGACCATTCATATAGCCCGTGTTATCCAGGGTCTGAGTCTGTAAACTCACCACATAAACACAGGGTTAAGTAGCTGGTCATACTTTATCTTCACATTATGTGGTCTGAACAAGTGAGGGAGGTTTGCAAAGACAGACATGTGTGCTGCTTAGGAGTTCTGTCAAATGTGGTGGGCTGCATACTCCCACCCTCACACTCAGATCACCTCTGATTCTCCTATCACCTTCACCCTTCACTGCATCATCTGAAGAACAAATCCTCTTGAAAGTTTGCAACCTTCCAACCAAGGAGACTTCTCAGAAAAAATCAGCTCACCTCCTCCCTGCATGTAGTGTGTGAGCAGCAGCCAGCCCAACAGGAGCTACAGTGAGCTCCGTCTGCCAGCTCTCAGCACAAGCACTGGTGATTGGGGGTTGAGTCAGAACAGAGAGACCCTGCAGGAGAATGGAGGAGGGGAGGGGGGAAACAGAAAGGAGCTTTGGATTCCACAACACACTACAGGCACAGTGTACAGTACTTATTTACAAGCAATGCCACTGCTCCTATCTCCACAGTGGCAGGTGTGCTAATGGCCCCCCTGCCTGAATGGTCTGTCCCTTGTCTGGGCTGAATCACGTGCCCGGGTTACATGCAGTACAAAACCTGGGCACACGCTTCAAGACCCGAACTGTCCGGGTGAATCCCGGACAGGTGGAAACCCTAACAGAGTCCTCACTTCAACCCAATAAAACACCTTTTGAGATGAATTAGAGCAGAGACTGAAAGCCAGGCCTTCTCATCCACATCAGTGTCTGACCTTGCAAATGAGCTTCTGTAAGAATGGTCAAGCCTTCCCATAGACACACTCCTAAACCTTGTGGACAGCCTTCCCAGAAGAGATGAAGCTGTTATAGCTGCAAAGGGTGGGCCAACTTAATACTGAACCCTACAGACTAAGACTGGGATACCATTAAAATTCATGTGCGTGCAAAGGCAGGTGTCCCAATACTTTTGGCAATATAGGGTGTATATAGAGGCGTCTGAGGGAAAAAATGGGTATAGCCCTGTTCACAATATGATCTGGAAATGTAGGCAGAATCACTGCAATTCTGCACATTGTAAGCTCTAAGGAGCAGGGCCTTCTGATTCCTCCTGTATTGAAATTGTACTGTCTGCCCTCACATTGTACAGCACTGGGCAAACAATTGGCGCTATATAAATCCTGAGTAATAATGATCCCAAATCGCAGCACAACATACACCCTTCCAAAACAAAGACTCTAGCAATACACATCAAACTGAGCGTGTGCATAGTGCCTCCCAGGGATCTGTGCTATCAGCAGATGGATTGGGGACTGTGGATGAAGGGGAGGATCAGAGAAGACAAGATCAAATTGCCTTTTTACACAATGCAGAGCTTGCCTACATAAACATATTGGTTTTACTATTATTGGTTTAGAAACACTTTAAGTGCAAACATCATCATGTCTCCCATATGGTCTAGCGGTTAGGATTCCTGGTTTTCACCCAGGCGGCCCGGGTTCGACTCCCGGTATGGGAAGATTGCAATTTTTTTTTTTATATTATGCCAGCCATTTTAAATTTTGATAACATTGGACTATAAGCATAATGCAAATCTTTATGAAAAGAAAATGCTCACAAGCTATACCCCCGTAAAGTTTAAAATCATTACATTATGCCAATGGTTAGTGGCAACATTCCCAATTACATGGTGAGTTAAATACAAGCAGGGAGAAATATTTGCCTGAGACATTTTTTCAACAGTTACAAAATACAATTTTTTTTTTGCTCAAACTAAATGACATTCTTGACTGTTATCGGGTTGCTAGATAATTGGCTGTTTACCCCCTTTTGTGACCGACAGGGAGGAGCTTTTACATCTAGAGGGATGCAGGGGATGTTTTCTTTCATAGAACACTCTTGACAAACAGCCTTGCCTTACTATAGCTGAGAGCATTTGCATGTCCTTGTATCTAAAACAAGGAATCCATTACAACCCTAAGGCTGGGTTCACAATCTCACCAATTGGATGCGGGATTCCTCATATCCAATTCGCATAGCAGGAGATTGTGACCAGCTCCCGGTTCATACATGTCCAGAGCGGCTTCAGTGCAAATTGCACAGGAGTCCTGTGTCTTTTGGTCCATTGTAGGTCCAAATTCAGCTAAACATTCAGGCTGAAATCTGAACTGGAATGGAGCAATGGCGGCTAGTGCCCAAATTTTTTTTAGAGGGGGGCGCAAACAAACTGAAAAAAAATAAATAAAAAAAAACAATTGCAGCCTCACTATGCCCATCATATGCAGCCACCGTGCCCATCAAATGCAGCCGCTGTGCCTGTGGAAGGCGCAGCACTATGAAGTTCCTTATGCGCTGTGGCATTAGAAGAATTTTTATTTCTGACCTTTTAGTCCAAACAGGACTATCTCTTACTCTAAAATTCCTCTAGCACCGTTCTATGGAAGCAGTAGGTTTAAAGAGCACACCAAACCTCTATGTCTTCTTTATTAACTTCAGCTTTTCTTCATATAGAACACTGACAATTGTGCAACAGACATTGCATGTACAAACGTGTTGAATAAAGTGTAACAAAATGGTGGTTCAACTATTCAATCTTGTCATTCTACATAAAATGGTAGATGTATTTCTCTATTCAGGATCTGTACTTTCACTTTAAATACTTTAGACACTTTATGATCTCTCTGAGGCATAAGAAATAGTTTTACTTGTTTGTTATTGCAATTTGTATGCTTGTTTGTTTGAATGTTTGCTATGGTGTCTGTTTGCTTGAACATTTGTTTGGTGGAACTACAAGTGAACACATAACTAGTTCAGTATATAGTTCTAATCACATTATTTAACAATAGTAACATATATATATATATATATATATATATATATATAACTGTAAGAAATGCCTATTTTGGCCACTTGCTTCCATAAAACTGAATGCTGGCTGGATCTGTAATCTATTTAGGTCCTCTCTCTGATGTAATGAGTTCTAACAATGTGCTGGGTAATTTCCAGACAAAATAGGTGTAAGGCTGTCTGTGATTGGCCAAGACTCTTGATCAGTGTGAGATTGGCTGTGATTGGTCAAAACTCCTGAGTCACAAAGGTTTAACTGTTTTCTGGTTTCAATTCTGCTGTGTCTTTGAGCTTACCTTTTACTGTCATACAATGAATCTTAAAAGGCACATGTTTCTCGTTAGCTTCTGTGAACACAATATACAACTGTTATATGGTATTCTTATATAAAGTCAGTGAATAACTCTGCTTTTATCTCACGTGTGAGTATATAAACTGTATTAAGGTTATTAGCCGGTCTACATGTTTATGCATGCAAGTCACATTAGCAACCTAGGACAGGTTTTAGCTGGCCAGCCGCTGTGCCCACCATGTGCAGCCACTGTGCCCACCGACCCCCCCCCATCATGGGGCTCGCGGCTCTGGCAGCACCCCCAACCCCACCATGTATGGCTCTGACAGCCTACATGGTTTATAGTAATTCCTGTAACATTTTTCCCAAGCCTTCGATAGCTCAGTTGGTAGAGCGGAGGACTGTAGAGGAAATACACACAGCAATCCTTAGGTCGCTGGTTCAATTCCGGCTCGAAGGAAATCTTTTACTTCAATTCACATATTCAAAAGTATGCTGAAATTCATGAATTCTGTTTCCTGATTTTGAGTATTAGGACTATGTATGGTCTGTGTTCTGATTATACTTTGTTATGTATATTATATGGTGCTGATCTTTTTTTATGATAATTACAATTCTGCCAGTGCCTGAAGTGGAAGTACAAAATAGAACCCTTTCAGATGTTATCATGCTGACCTTCACTCAGTGTCTGCACGCTCGTCAAGAACAGCTTTTACTATGAATCCCATATGGTCTAGCGGTTAGGATTCCTGGTTTTCACCCAGGCGGCCCGGGTTCGACTCCCGGTATGGGAAGCTCATATCTTTTAATAAAAAAAAATGTAAATATAAGAAAAAAAACAAAGCAATAACAGAATCTGAAAAATGAAAATATAGCAACCGACTTAAAAATATGGATGCTTTGATTGAAATTGCTATAAATAAAGTCTCAATACGGTATCATGTTGCTAGATGATTGACTGTTTACATGCTGAATTCAGTGCTCACATAATAACTTTTTCATTGCTGAGCCAAGCTGTTTTGTGAGTTTAACCACTTCAGCCCCGGAAGGATTTACCCCCTTCCTGACCAGAGGACTGTTTGCGATTCAGCACTGTGTTGCTTTAACTGACAATTGCGCGGTCGTGCGACATTGCACCCAAACAAAATTGACGTCTTTTTTTTTTCCGCAAAAAGACCTTTCTTTTGGTGGTATTTGATCACCTCTGGTTTTTATTTTTTGCACTATAAACAAAAAAGAGCGCCAATTTTGGAAAAAAAAGCAATATTTTTTACTTTTTGCTATAATAAATATCCCCAAAAAATATAATTAAAAAAACTAATTTCTTTCTTAGTTTAGGCTGATATGTATTCTTGTATATATTTTTGGTAAAAAAAATGCAATAAGCGTATATTGATTGGTTTGCGCAAACGTTGGTGTCTACAAAATAGGGGATAGATTTATGGCATTTTTTTTTTTTTTTTTTTTTTTTTTTTTTTTTTAACTAGTAATGGCGGCGATCTGCAATTTTTTTTATCATGACTGCAACATTGTCAACACTTCTGACACTATTTTGGGACCATTGTCATTTATACAGCGACCACTGCTATAAAAATGCACTGATTCATGTGTAAATGACACTGGCAGGGAAGGGATTAAACACTAGGGGGCGATCAAGGGGTTAAGTGTGTCCTAGGGAGTGATTCTAATTGTAGGGAGGATTGTCTCACTAGAACACCTCTAGCTCTGCAGCCCTGCGGCTCTCATTGGCCCTCTTATGACTCACCCCCCTTCCCTTCCTTGCAAACTCATGAGAGTGAGAGAGAGAGCTGTGCATGTCCTAAATTTAGTATAATATATTAATATAAAAAAACTCATGTGCTGCTAAACCTAAATTATAAAATGAATGCGTGGAACAGTTGCAAACACTTGCTCAGTGTACTGAATCAAAAAAAAAGTGAATGTAGTGGTGCACTGCTCTTTTAAATATATAAAATAAAACAAACCTTCAAAAAAACATTATAATAAATGCAATGTAAACCTCAAAGTCAAGTATTTTCTTTCCCAGTTGGACTTCTCCAAATGCACCCAGCCAGATCCATCTTGCACCATGTCAGTATACTAACAGGAAGTGACATTGGATTGAACTACACCCAAAAATAGGATTTTTGTACTCGCCCTAAAATCCTTTTCTCTGTAGTTCACTGACTGACACAGCTCCTTTATTCTTGACCATTGGGTTGTTAAGCACCTTCAGGAGAGGACTAGGCAGAACATGTTAACATGTAAAAAAAAAACAGAACTTTCTAGTTCCGCCCAAGGGGCGGTGCCTTCAACAACAACCCCCCAGCCTGCTTCCTGCAGCTTAAGTACGTCAACCAGCAGTATAACGTAAAACAATTAGAGGGGTGGGTGAGTGTGTGCTGTGTAAGTAGGTGAACTACAGAGAAAAGGATTTTACAGTTAGTACAAAAATCCTATTTTCTCTTACATTCACTGACTGACACAGCTCCTTTATACTTGACCATTGGGACGCCCCCAAGCAGTATCAGAACGAGGGGTGGGAAACAGCATAAAAGAACTTCACCCACATTGAGAAGTGCCCCCAAACAAGGGATTCACCACCTCATCTGACCGCATCAGAACTTGTGGTAACAATGCAACAGTGCATTATACTCAAAAGTAACTATTTTTTAAACAGAAAAAGTAGTGCAGAATTGCAACATTACACGGCCGCCCGCAGACTTGCAGCCAAGCAAGCATCAGACAATGCGCTTACATCCACTCTGTGTAAAACGCTTGTGGCTAAGCAAGCATCAGACGATGCGCATACATCCACTCAGTAGAACTTGATAAAAGTGTGAACGGACGACTAAATCGCCACCTTGCACACCAGAGCGACTGACACACGATGTCGGAAGCCCGAGAGGCCCCAATTGTTCTGGTAGAATGGGCCATGGCAGGAAAGGGGGGCACCTGCCCCTTCAAGGCATAGGCCTGTACTACATCTGTCTGACCCACCCGGAAATGGTGATCGACTAGATCGCCATACCTCTGTTCTGGACCAGCTACCGAAACAAACAGATCTAACTCCCGCAGGGGAGCTGTGGCAGACAATATATCCTTATAACTCTGATCATGTCCAGGGAATAAAGGGCCACCTCTTAGAATGTGTCGGTTTAGGACACAGAGATGCTAACACAATAACATCATTGATGTGGAATGCCGAAACCACCTTCGACAGAAAAGCAGGTTGCAAACGCAACACCACTTTATCCTTATGGTTAACCAAATATGGCGACTTGCAAAACGAGGCCGCCAGTTCCGAAACCCTCCTGGCCGATGGTCACGAGAAGACCCCTTTTCTGAGAAAGAGTCAACTAGGGAATTCCTCTGATGTTCTCAAACGGCGGTTTCTGAAGAGGCAATAACAGGTTCAGATCCAGGTACGATGGTATATCTTCCGAGAAGAAGAATTCCGTGCCCTCAACATAGTTGAGATCACCGAGTCCGATAGGCCTCTGTACCTCAGCATCTGGCACTCAGCAGCCATACCGTTAAAACCAGCTATGGTAAAAACAAGATGGAGAATCAGACCTTGACACAGAAGGTCCTCTCGCAATGGCAGTTGTCAGGCAGCCTTCACAACCAGGCGTACTAGGTCGGCGTGTCAGGGACACCAAGACCAATCCAGGGTATTAGTATTAATGGAACCCCCTCGGCTTCCACTCTGCCAGTTTCTTTCTCCCGGGATGTAATGGCCGACAAGTCCGGTACCTGTCGCTCTGTCCACTGAGGGATGTGAGCAACCTCCCATGCTGCAAACGAGCTACTTGTTCCTACTTGATGGTTGACATATGCCACCGCCGTGGCGTTGTATGACTGGATCCTGATTGTACGCCCTCATAGTCTCATTGACTATGTGGAGAGGCCAAGAGAGGAACTCTATCTTGTAGCCAAGGAACTTGTCAGTTCGCAGACCCATTGGCCAGATAGCCGAGAGGCACCCCGGGCTGCAAACTCCCGAAGGCAACCTCCCCACCCGTATGATGGGCGGGGGCAAACCTTCGCGTGCTAACACCTTTCTCGCAGGCATGTTAGGCTTGTGGATGCAGGGGTGCTTTCGTCCCCAAGGTACGTCCTGTTGGACTGGGAGCGTTTTGGCGAAGTCCCGGACTGACGGAAAAGCCTCTTTTGAGTGGAAAATGAGAAATGAGGGCCTTTGCCTGCGGCATGGCTCCTTAGTCTTCCTGGTCTGTGGGCGCAAGGTACTCTTCCCACCTGTGACATTCTTTTTTTTTTTTTATTTTTTTTTTTTTTTAAAGGTAATTTTTATTCTTTTTTGGTACACAACAGCAACAATACATACATGTATATAGAGCAAACGTCACCCAAACCAATATCACATACAGAAAACTGGTATACATTTGGTGGATATACATAGACTTGCCCCTGTATCTTCCTTCTATCATAAAAAAATCCTTTAATGAACATAATTTTCCAGTGTTTCTTACATAATAGGTGCAATAGTATGTTCGGAGCTAACCCATGCGTTCCATACATGTCAGCTTATATAGTGGAATAGCCTGATTAATGATATTGAGCCAAAAGGCTATGGTTGGTGAGGCCTGAGATTTCCAATGAATAGTGATTTTTTTTTTTAGCGTAAAAAGAATGCTATTCGCAGGAACATTTTCACATGTTTAGATAAACCCTCATCATCAATATAACCCAATAGACACCTCAAAGGATTACATATGTATTTTAGTTAAAGAGCTAAGAAAGGCTGTGACCTCCGACCAAAATTTCCTAATCTGATTACATTCCCACATTAAATGGAAAAATGTGCCATCAGCCATGGTGCATCTGGAACATAATGCCGAGGGTAGCTTATTAAGTTCAAACCGTAATAATGGCGTGAAATAAGATCTATATAACAGTTTGGTTTGTATAACTTTATATCGGGAGGATATGACCAAGGAACCTGGAGGGGTAAAATTTCCTGCCAGATGTCCTCAATCAACTCAGGGATATCAGTTTTCCATTTGCTGGCCGTGTTACTAAGTCTACGAGTAGCAGAGTGCAGTAAAGATCTGTAGTATGCGGAGACTAGTTTAGTATGGGAAGAATCTGTTAGCATTTGTTCTAGCAGAGAGGGTTGAACCTTTGTTACACAGGCCAAACTGGGTGGATGCTGTGTGGCGTATCTGTAGATAAAGAAAATATGCTGTGCGTGGTAACTGATAGTCTTGGCGGAATTCTTCAAAGGATCGGAACCTGTTGTCTACAAATAGATGTAGGATCGTTTTCACCCCTTTTTTGGACCTTTATCCCCATCCGTTCTGCGGGAGAATTCCTGCAGATTTGGGTTCCCCCATAATGGGGTATTTGGCGAATAGGTTTTATGTTGAGTTGATGGCAACATTTTAGTCAGTTTAAAGATCTGTAGGGTCATTGCAAGGATGGACGTGCCCTCCCTTCCTCTAAGGGACATACGGTGGATCAGATTCTGGAGGGACTCATATGAGGTGAGTATAGTTGCCACCAGGGCCGTGGCCGCATTGTTGGCCTCTGGGTGAAACCACCAATGCGCATGGGTCAATTGTGAGGCAATATAATAGGTTTGTAAGCAGGGTAGTGCCAGCCCACCCTCCAGCACTGGTAATTGTAAAGTGTTTTTAGCAATCCTAACTGCTCCCCCCTTCTAGACAAACGTGATAAGGATGGAGTCTATCTCCTTAACCACTTCAGCCCCGGAACAATTGTCAGCCTAAGGACCAGAGGTCTTTTTACAATTTTGCACTGCACTGCTTTAACTGGTAATTGCACGGTCATGCAATGTTGTACCCAAACGAAATTTGCATGCTTTTCTTCCCACAAATAGAGCTTTCTTTTGATGGTATTTGATTGCCTCTGCGATTTTTATTTTTTACGATATAAAAGGAAAAAGACTGAAAAAAAAAAAAAAGATATTTTCTACTTTTTGTTATAAGAAAAATCGAATTAACTAAATTTTAGTCGTACATTTAGGCCAAAATGTATTCAGCCACATGTCTTTAGTAAAAAAAATGTCAATAAGCATATATTGGTTAGCGCAAAAGTTATAGCGTCTACAAACTAGAGTACATTTTCTGGAATTTACAAAGCTTTTAATTTATGACTGCCTATCTCATTTCTTGAGGTGCTAAAATGGCAGGGCAGTACAAACCCCCCCAAATGACCCCATTTTGGAAAGTAGACACCCCAAGGAAATTGCTGAGGGGCATGTTGAGCCCATTGAATATTTTTTTTTGTCCCAAGTGATTGAATAATGACACAAAAAAAAAAAGTTTACAAAAAGTTGTCACTAAACGATATATTGCTCACACATGCCATAGTTATATGTGGAATTGCACCCCAAAATATATTCTGCTGCTTCTCCTGAGTACGGGGATACCACATATGTGGGACTTTTTGGGAGTCTAGCCGCGTACGGGACCCCGAAAACCAATCACTGCCTTCGGGATTTCTAAGGGTCCATGAAATATTTTATATTTTTGCCACAAGTTGCAGGAATATTAAAATTTTTTTTTTTTTTGCACAAAGTTGTCACTAAATTATATATTACTCACACATGCTATGGGTATATGTAAAATTACACCCCAAAATAAATTCTGCTGCTTCTCCCGAGTATGGGGATACCACATGTGGGGGACTTTTTGGGAGCCTAGCCGAGTACAGGACCCCGAAAACCAAGCACCGCCTTCAGGATTTAAATATAAAACGCTACCAAAAAAAACTGTTAGCGATCGCAGGGATCAGGCCTGACTCTGCGAACGCTGCAGTTGTGTTTAGTGTTTTGTAAGTGACAGTGATCGATCGATACTGCACTTGGGTGGGCTGGGCGGAGGGGCAAAACGCAGGTGCTAGCAGGTATCTGGGCTGATCCCGCTAACAATGCGTTTTTTTTGGAACCCTAAACTGCTGGGGACACTAGTATAGATCTGATCAGATCAGATATTGATCTGTTCAGATACTATACCACTACGGGAGGTGTATGCTTTGCGCGTGGGTGTTAGCGGTACTGGCACTAACCTAGTGCTGCCTAGGGCGATGCAGACCCTGACCCTAAAACCTAATTGATATTACCCGCCGGGTGATCAGGGGGTTAAACCTTTATTGGGTAATAAATGGTTTGCGCCCTGATGCTATAAAAAGCGAACTAACCAGAGTCACCCGTAACACTTATACGGTGATCACTGGTGAAAGTGTTAACTAGGGGCAATCAGGGGGTTAAAATCTTTATTAGGTAGTATATGGGGGTCCCTGACGCTATATAAAAATCTGACGGGGAACCTAAATAAATAACTGGCTAACCAGCATCACCAGTGGCACTTATACGGTTAAATGCAGTGATCAGTAAATGATCACTGCAATCAGTGACACTGTGACTGGGAGGGGGGGGGGGGGTGATTTGTGTGCCTATGTGTACCTACATGTTAGTTTAGTGTTTGGTGCACTTAATATGTGTTCTCCTCGCAGGCCGGTCAAAAAGACCGCCCCGAGGAGAAAGACATCACTTCCTCCCTGCCTGTGTTTACACTACACAGGCGGGGGAAGCTTCTCATTCACCAGGAGCGATCAAGAGGGGATGGCCAGAAACCAACGGCCATCCCCTCATCCCAGATCGCTCCTGAAGCAAAACGGACTGCCGCAGCCAGCGGGAGGGGGTCCGATTGGACCCCCACCCGCTGGAAGGCAAGCACGTACATGTACGTGCTTGTGCCTGTCGGTGCCATTCTGCCGACATACATTGCCATGCGGCGGTCCTTAAGTGGTTAAGCTTCATTTTTGTAACATAGACTGGTGAATTAGTCAAGATATATAACAAACAACAAAGGATTCGCCCTGGGACTTTAAATGAAGTGGGTACTGTTTCCGCCAGTGAACATAACAGTAGTAAATATAGTATATGGTTTATTCAAATACAATTGTTTACATGGATAAATAACACCAACGGTTGCCAATTAAAAAAAAAAATATATATATATATATAAACAAGGAGTATTGGTACATAAATGTAGAAGTAGTACATGGTACACGGGCATCATACTACACGACTAGTTTTGTGAGATCCAGCTTGCTCTTCAGGGGTGGATGTGTGTAACAATGTACCTAGGATGAACAAAAATATATGTTTGGCAATATAGCACAGTATTGGTTATAAAGGCACAGGGTAGGAGGGGTTGTAGGCCCCCCCATACTTACCACTGAGCTTGGCCATGGCTCCAGGTGTGCGGCCTCGAGACGGCGGCAGCAGATGCCTCCCCAGGGAGCTGAGGGGGCAGAATCAAATGGGACCCCACCCAGGGCCAAACGGAGAGCAGGCATGGCAAAGATGTAGTGATGTATGCCTAGGGTCCTCGTTGGTCGATAAAAAGTATAGGCTGTGAACATAAGTATGTTTGTCAGGCATCTAGAGTAGTAGAGTGAAATCAATAGATATTGGTATAAAGAAATGTATGCATGTATGCAAAAATGAAAGGCCTGAGCCAAAGGTTGTAGGGCCATGAAGATGGTTAGAAACCTAGGACAACAGAGGGGTACTACCAGGTGACAAAATGGACAAAGAAAGAGGGGAAAGAGGTGAACTACAATTGTGTGGGTAGCGATGTATCCTTAAAAACCTCATTAGTCCATAGAGCGTATAAGCTATAAACAAATATGTTTATCAGGCATCTAGAATAGTAAAGTAAAATCAATGAGTATAGGCATAAAGATATGTATAGCTAAGTAAGGCCTGGATCAAGGATGGTAGGGACATGGAGATGGTGGAAAACATAGGATAGCAAGGGGATACTAGAAGGTGACAAGATAAGAAAAGAAAAAGGAAAAAGATAAACTTGTGTGGAAAAATCAACAGGATCCAATTAAAATAAATGAGAATAAGTGCTCATAGGATAAACAATGTGTAAGATATGCAAGTGTGCCTAAATAAAGTAAGTATCAAAAAGGTGAATATAGTAAGTACCTGAGTGAGGAGAATATCCTAAGTATAAAAGTAATGAGACACAGCAAGCAATCTCCACAGCTGTGTGTGTCCTCAGTGAAAGGTGAAATGAAATCCAAGCCATGCCTGACCTCCAATTTAACCCCGAAAGGCCCCAGGAGGCTCTGCCCCCAACACCATGTATGGATGGCTGACATGTGAGTGCAGGGGGCACCCACTGTCATAGGAAGGCATGCAAATGCAAGCGTACCCCCATGCCATCTGATGATATAGTGCGTCCAGCTGTGCCGACGAAGGATGGCTTCCCTATCTCTGAAGTGAAGTAATTTAATAATCATGGCACGTGGTGGGGCCCTGGGTGGCAAGGGTCGCATGGGGACTCTATACGCCCATTCAATGGCGAATACTGGTGAGAAGGTATTGGCTCCAAACATATTGGTCAGCCATTGCTCCATGAATGCCTGCAGTGTTTTGCCCTCGGCTCCCTCTGGAAACCCCAAGAAGCGTAGGTTGCTCCTTCTTAAACTGTCCTCCATATTAGTAAGCTTATCAGTAGTATAAGCCTGGGCCTGTTTCAGCTCTCTCATCAATCCCTGTAAAGGACGGGTCTCATCCTCTAAATCACCAATGCGTTGTTCAGCGTTTGTCACTCTATGGCGGATAGTGTGGACATCATTTTTAAGGAAGGATAACTCAGTTTTAATGGTGTCCATTTGCGAGGTGAGAGACACATGGCTGCGTTGGATGGCTTCCATAATCTGAGCTAGGGATGGTTTTGCAGGGCCTGAGTTAGTGTTGCTTACTCTGGGTGTTGCAGGGTTAATGTCCTCCTCCTGGGAGAATATCAGAGGGCCTTCTGGGCTCAGGGTAGGGGGGGATCTTAGTAACTCACCCCTCCCTGCGATCTGGTTCCATGGCGCTGATGTGGAGGCAGGCTGGCACTGTGTGTTCTCCCCACACTGGCGTCATCTTGCTTTGGCCCCCCCTGTCAGCACAGATTCCGGGGCAACCTCCATCGGTGGTCTGTATTTAACCATCTCCCGGTTGGCACAGCACTCCTCAGATACTGTGGAGGTAGATGAGGCTTGGAACAGACGGCTGGGTAATCATGATGGCGGTAGGATGTGTGTGTGTGGCGCGGCCGGAGCTCAGTCTGAACATGTCCTCACATCCCGGTCGCTGGCCACACCCCACCTGTGACATTCTTAATAATGTCATCCAACGAGGCTTACAAGAGCCGCACACCAAGGAAGGATAAATCCGTCAAGGCTTTTTTAAAATACCTGGTCCGCCAACCAGTCTGTCAGCCAAATCAGGCGCCACAGCACCACTGCTGACACTGAAACCCTGGATAGCAGAGGAAACTTATCCAGAGTCATGTTCCAACGTACTTATGACCATGCACTAACTGGTCTGCTAGTTCCACGCAGACCAGAGGAGCCTGCTGCTTCTCCATTTTGCAGTGCAAAGTACTGCCCATTCAGTAAATGTCTGCGACACAAGTGCTGTGGTCAGTACTGGCCGCACTGCTGACCCCCCAACCATAAATAAGGAACGGGCCACTGCCTAGCTTCCTGCCCGTGGGGTCCTAAAACACAGGAACCTCTTCTACCGGGATTGTGGTTACTTGTTTAACCACTTTCAGACCGGACCATTTTGCTGGTCAATGACCAGAGGTCTTTTTACAATTTGGCACTGCGCTGCTTTAACTGGTAATTGCGCGGTCATGCAATGTTGTACCCAAACAAAATTTGCGTCCTTTTCTTCCCACAAATAGAGCTTTCTTTTGATGGTATTTGATTGCCTCTGTGATTTTTATTTTTTGCGATATAAACGTAAAAAGACCGCAAATTTTGAAAAAAAAATATATTTTCTACTTTTTGTTATTAGAAAAATCCAATAAACTCAATTTTAGTCATACATTTAGGCCAAAATGTATTCAGCCACATGTCTTTGGTAAAAAAAAGCCAATAACTGTATATTTATTGGTTTGCGCAAAAGTTGTCACATCTACAAACTAAGGTACGTTTTCTGGAATTTACGCAGCTTTTAGTTTACGACTGCCTATCTCATTTCTTGAGGTGCTAAAATGGCAGGGCAGTACAAACCCCCCCCAAATGACCCCATTTTGGAAAGTAGACCCCCTAAGGAAATTGATAAGTGGCATGTTGAGCCCATTGAATATTTTATTTTTTTGCCTCAAGCGATTGAATAATGACAAAAAATTTTTTTTTACACAAAGTTGTCACTAAATGATATATTGCTCACACATGCTATGGGCATATGTGAAATGACACCCCAAAATAAATTCTGCTGCTTCTCCTGAGTACGGGGATACCACATATGTGGTACTTTTTGGGAGCCTAGCCGCGTACGGGGCCCCGAAAACCAAGCACCGCCTTCAGGCTTTCTAAGGGCGTAATTTTTTGATTTCACTTCTCACTACCTATTACAGTTTTGAAGACCATAAAATGCCAAGATGGCACAAAACCCCCACAAATGACCCCATTTTAGAAAGTAGACACCCCAAGCTATTTGCTGAGAGGCATGTTGAGTCCATGGAATATTTTATATTTTGCCACAAGTTGCGGGAAAATTACAAACTTTTTTTTTTTTTTTTACACAAAGTTGTCACTAAATGATATATTGCTCACACATGCTATGGGCATATGTGAAATGACACCCCAAAATAAATTCTGCTGCTTCTCTTGAGTACGGGGATACCACATATGTGGGACTTTTTGGGAGCCTAGCCGCGTACGGGGCCCCGAAAACCAATCACTGCCTTCAGGCTTTCTAAGGGCGTTACAGTTTTGAAGGCCATAAAATGCCAAGATGGCACAAACCCCCCCCAAATGACCCCATTTTGGAAAGTAGACACCCCTAAATTTAGGGGTACACTAGTGAGACTAGGTAATAAATGGCGGGTGCCCTGAAACTATAAAAAAATAACTAACCAACCAGCGTCACCTGTAACAGTTATATGGTGATCACTGGTGAAAGGGTTAACTAGGGGGCAATCAGGGGGCTTTATGCGGTAGTATATGGGGGTCCCTGGCGCTATAAAAAGCTGCGGCGAACCTAAATACCTACCTGCCTAACTAGCGTCACCTGTGACACTAATACAGCGATCAGAAAAACGATCGCTTATTAGGCTGGGTTCACACTGGAGCGATGCGGGAACGCCACGAATCTGCGGCGGGTTCCCGCATCGCATGCCTCCCGGCGGCAGTTCACACTGCCCTATGCGAACTGCTGGGAGTGTCAGTGAAATGTTAATGACACCCCCAGATCAGTTCGCATATCGCAGTGCAATCTGCAAACTCGGATCGCATGGTGTAAACACCCATGCGATCCGATTCTGCTGCGGACCAAAAAAAGGGTCCCGTGCGAGTTTGCGGCGGGTGCGGCGCGAATTCAGCCATACTATCTGTATGGCTGAACTCGAATCGCAGAGATCGGATGTGATTTGCACTGCAGTGCGGTGCGAATCACATCCGTTCTCATAAACCGCTGCAATGTGAACCCAGCCTTAGTGACACTGGCGACAAGGGGTGATCACGGGGTTAAACCTTTATTGGGGGGGGGTTAGGGGGGTACCTTAGAACTAAAGGGGGCTAACCTTAACTGCCCTAACAGTTATTACAGTCACAAATGACACCCGCCGGGTGATCAGGGGGTTAAACCTTTATTAGGTAATAAATGGCGGGTGCCCTGAAACTATAAAAAAATAACTAACCAACCAGCGTCACCTGTAACAGTTATATGGTGATCACTGGTGAAAGGGTTAACTAGGGGGCAATCAGGGGGCTTTATGCGGTAGTATATGGGGGTCCCTGGCGCTATAAAAAGCTGCGGCGAACCTAAATACCTACCTGCCTAACTAGCGTCACCTGTGACACTAATACAGCGATCAGAAAAACGATCGCTTATTAGGCTGGGTTCACACTGGAGTGATGCGGGAACGCCACGAATCCGCGGCGGGTTCCCGCATCGCATGCCTCCCGGCGGCAGTTCACACTGCCCTATGCGAACTGCTGGGAGTGTCAGTGAAATGTTAATGACACCCCCAGATCAGTTCGCATATCGCAGTGCGATCTGCAAACTCGGATCGCATGGTGTGAACACCCATGCGATCCGATTCTGCTGTGGACCAAAAAAAGGGTCCCGTGTGAATTTGCGGCGGATGCGGCGAATGGCTGAACTCGAATCGCACAGAGATCGGATGTGATTTGCACTGCAGTGCGGTGCGAATCACATCCGTTCTCATAAACCGCTGCAATGTGAACCCAGCCTTAGTGACACTGGCGACGGGGGGTGATCACGGGGTTAAACCTTTATTGGGGGGGTTAGGGGGGTACATTAGAACTAAAGGGGGCTAACCCTAACTGCCCTAACAGTTATTACAGTTACAAATGACACCAATGCAAAAAAAAAAAAAAATGCAATTGGTGTCACTGTGACTGGGGGGGGGCAGGGGTAATTGGGGGGTGATCGGGGGGTAAAGGGGGGGGTGTGAGTGTGCCTGGCATGTTCTACTGTGAAGTGTCGTGTTGGTGCAACTCACCGATCCTCTCTCCTCGGTGCCGGAAAGAAAAATAGCGACACGGAGGAGAGATTACATCACTTCCTCTCCTGTGTTTACATTACAGGAGAGGAAGTGATGCAATGCTTCACTCCCATTCGTCAGGAGCGATCGCGAGGGGGTGGCCATGAATGAATGGCCGCCCCCTCATCCCGGATCGCTCCTGCATGGATACCGACCGCCGCTGGCACCGGGGGGGGGCCCGATCGGGCCCCCCACCCGCGGGAAGGCAGGGACGTACATGTACGCCCATATGCCTGCCCGTGCCATTCTGTCGACGTACATCGTCGTGCGGCGGTCGGCAAGTGGTTAATCTGGATACTGGGGGGTCCACGACTGGAGGAGCCGACCATTATTTTGGAAGGCTCTCCTCAGGGGGGAACGCACCACCATGCGTTTTGGGACCGAAAAAGGTCAGTTGCGGTCGCCCCCGTTCCTGTAATTTAACTTATCGAAATAAGTCAGATACGGAAACACCTTAGGTGTATGGGCTGGCTTACAGGACCCAAAAGGGACAGCTACCTCAGCAGAGGAATCTGCTGTGTCCTGAATTTTCAGGGTATCACGCTAGCTGTGATAAGTGCTCCAACAAGCGCTTTTGTCGCATGCGGACCTGGACGTGGACTCATCCTCACTGTCCAATCGCTCCTGGTCAGCGTCATCTGAAACAGAGCAGGGGTCACCAGCCTCAGCAGGGCCCGAGTCTGCGTCAGAGCTCTCCCTGAAGGACGGGGGCAGGACCCGCCGTTTTACCACCCTTGTGCCCACGCACCGCCTCCATCTTGGCAAGGAACATGTTAAGGACCGCCGACAAGTGTCCAGAGGCACTGCACTGTCTGCAGGCGAACCGTTTGCAATTGCCTGGATTTCGGGGGAAGAAACACCAGTTTCTGAAGCCATGCTGACCCTATCCTGTCTGCCACCTGAAGGGGAATTAGGACAGTGATGGTCCCATCCTCCTAACTGCTGCAGTCTGAGGGGTCCCCACCGCAGGACTCACCACCCTGACTGAATTCTGCGCTGTCCAGCTAGGTGTGCCTGTGTCCTGTGTCAGCTCCCAGATACCTGTGAGAGAAAACCGCGCTGTGCTGGGCCCCAGAGGACAGCGCTGAGCATGAAAAACGTGTTCAGGCTTCAACAGAAAGGCCACCGAGCATCCAGTACAAAGGACATAATCACAGGGAAAATGGCTGCCAGACTACAGCAAAATGGAGTCTGACCATGTGTCTCCCTGGTGACACCAAAAATGACCACCGAGCACTGTATGCTATGAGAGACAGTGAAAACAGGCAGAGGAAATGGCGGCAAACAACACTACAGCGATCAGCAAGCACAGACCTCCAGACACCCAGGGGAGAGAGCTCCAGACATCCAGGGCACAGCTACCCAGTGCAGTCCCCACCCCAGGTGAGAGCCCCCCAGGGGGCCCCTGTCTATGGTACAAACACCGCTCAGCAGCCCATGCAGCATCCCCCACAGGGAGGGGGGAGGGAAATAGGGACAGGGAGAGAAGAGAGGGAGGTGAGGGACCTCCCAATCGACCTCCCAGGGAATGCCTAGCTGCTCAGCCGCAAAGAGGCAGGGAGAGCTGTACTTACCAGTCCTGACAAGCTGGGGAACATTCCATCACAGACCCACTCTCCAATCAGTAGGGGGTGGCTGCTGGCCCGGCACACTGTGACACAGACATCAGTAGCCTGGTCATATGTGTGCCCCAGAGCATTACGCTCAACGGCCGCCCCTGGAGCTGGGGGGCATGTCGTGGCCGACCCAGTGCGGAGCTCTTGTCTGCACACGCTCGCTGGACAGGCTGGGGAGACTACAAGGATAAGGGTATCCAGCCTGTCACCCAGCCGACTGTTGATAGCAGATCACAGGATCTTAATCTTGCACAAAAGGCAAACTTCTTCAGAAAAAATCCACGGACCGATGGGCCCACAGAGTTCCTAGGTCCTTCTTCACTAAGCAGAAAAAAACTGAGGCTGTAGGAAGCAGGCTGGAGGGTTGTTACTGAAGGGACTGCCCCTTGGGTGGAACTAGAAAGTTCTGTTTTTTTGTACATGTTAACATGTTCTGCCTAGTCCTCTCCTGAAGGTGGCGTAACAACCCAATGGTCAAGAATAAAGGAGCTGTGTCAGTCAATGAAAGAGAAAATGGAATTCCACTTTTCGGATTCCCCCTCCCCTCCGGTGTCACATTTGGCACCTTTCAGGGGGCAGCAGATAACTGTATAATCCAGGTATTTGCTCCCACTTCCGGACATAGATCACCGCAGTATCCGCGGCAATCTACACCATGTCTGGCCCCTCCTCCCCCTCCCCCCGCTGTCTTCTGGGAGATACACAGGTCCCAGAAGACAGCAAGGACCAGTGAGATCATGGAGCGTGACTTGCGCATGCGCTGTAGGGAACCAGACTGTGAAGCCACAAGGCTTCACTTCCTGATTTCCTTACCGAAGATGCTGGCACCTCCATGTGAGAGCTGAGGGACAGATCAGCTTCAGGTGAGGACACCGCGGGCACCCTGGACAGGTAAGTGTCCTAATATTAAAAGCCATCAGCTGCAGTATTTGTAGCTGCTGACTTTTATTTTATGTTTTTTCGGCGGAATTTTGCTTTATGCTGTTTATGCTTATTAGAAAACCCTCCGTCGGGATCACTTTTATCGGAAAGATGGCCGCCTAACAAAAGCTAGCTGCTGCCATAACCCCGGTAATTAATGTCAACATGTGTATACCAGCCTGTCCGACAGAAGCTGGCAAACAGGCATGCTGGAAAACCAGCATCCGATCAGCGCTGGCAGCGGTGTGTTCTAGACAGATCGGTGTGTTCTAGGCAGGGGGCAGTACCCCTGTCAGAACACAATAGCTTAGGGGACGATCACTGTATTAACATTGGATGGTTAGTACAGTGAGCTCCTTGTTTTTTTAATTTGTTCAGCCCACCTGGTTGAACGAAAAAAAATCTGATAGTGTGTAGTAGGCTTTACACATTTAGATTTTTTTGCACCTATTAGGATTTTACTTAGAGTGGAGAGTTGTCATGCATTCTTTATATCACTATTTAGACTGTATTTAGGGTGAAACATGTAACATGTTCAGCATGCACTCCCTCTTCCCCCCATTCCTCCACCCTCTGTGACAGTGGGCAGGGGATCCTTTTCCCCACCCGCTGTCACAATTTGAAAATCGCATGGCCATGCAGTGTTCCCCCCACATGTGGCCCAAAAAGACAAAATTAGGTGCTGCTCAGGTAGAGAGGTAAAGTCCAACTAGACCGATGTGACTGCCGGAAGGGACAGGGAGCTCGCCCTAGCTCCAAGCTGCAGCAATGTCAAGGTAAAAGATCCATATGCCACACATCATAAAGCAGACCCATGTGCATGAAATGAGATGAATTTCAGCCTCAGCCCAGACTCCAGCCAGGCCATGCCCCCAATGTGTTTCACTCTGCCCTTTGGAGGGTTGTGCTGCATTCTTTATATCTTTATATCACTATTTAGACACCTGTAGTTAGGGTGAAACATGTAACATGTTCAGTATGCACCCCCTACCCCCCCCTTGTCACACAAATGTTGTCGGAAATTCCGAACGTCAAGAACGCGGTGATGTACAACACGTACGATGAGATGAAAAAAATGAAGTTCAATAGCCAGTGCGGCTATTCTGCTTGACTCCGAGCTGTCCAAACATTTGTTTCGGGAATTCCGACAGCAAATGTCCGATGGAGCATACACACGGTTGGAATTTCTGACAACAAGCTCACATCGAACATTTGTTGTCGGAATGTCCCATCGTCTGTATGCGGCATTAGAGTATGGCCAATAATTCTAGTAAAAGACCTCCTCTGTAACTCAAAACTGGTAACCTATAAAAAAAATTGAAATGTCACCTAAGGAGATTTTTAAGGATCAAAGTTTGTCACCATTCCACCATTCCACAGATCAATTTTCTCGGCGTAACATATATAATGTTTGGGTGTTCTAAGTAATTTTTTAACAATAAAACCTGATTTTAACTTGTAAACAACAAGCTTAACCACTTCAGCTCCGGACCAATAAACACCTTAAGGACCAGAGGTCTTTTTGCAATTTCGCACTGCGCTGCTTTAACTGGTAATTGCGCGGTCATGCAATATTGCACCCAAACGAAATTTGCGTCCTTTTCTTCCCACAAATAGAGCTTTCTTTTGATGGTATTTGATTGCCTCTGCGATTTTTTTTTTTTGCGATATAAATGGAAAAAGAGCGAAAATTTTGAAAAAAAAAGATATTTTCTTCTTTTTGTTATAAGAAAAATCGAATAAACTAAATTTTAGTCATACATTGAGGGCAAAATTTATTCAGCCACATGTCTTTAGTAAAAAAAATGTCAATAAGCGTATATTTTTTGGTTTGCGCAAAAGTTATAGCATCTACAAACTAGAGTACATTTTCTGGAATTTACACAGCTTTTAATTTATGACTGCCGATCTCATTTCTTGAGGTGCTAAAATGGCAGGGCAGTACAAATCCCCCCCAAATGACCCCATTTTGGAAAGTAGACACCCCAAGGAAATTGCTGATGGGTATGTTGAGCCCATTGAATATTTATTTTTTTTGTCCTAAGGGATTGAATAATGACAAAAAAAAAAAAAAAAAATTTTTTTTACAAAAAGTTGTCACTAAATGATATATTGCTCACACATGCCATGGTTATATGTGAAATGACACCCCAAAATACATTCTGCTGCTTCTCCCGAGTACGGGGATACCACATGTGTGGGACTTTTTGGGAGTCTAGTCGCGCACGGCACCCCGAAAACCAATCACCACCTTCAGGATTTCTAAGGGTGCAAATTTTTGATTTAACTCCTCACTACCTATCACAGTTTCGAAGGCCATAAAATGCCAAAATAGCACAAAACCCCCCCAAATGACCCCATTTTGGAAAGTAGACACCCCAAGCTATTTACTGAGAGGCATGTTGAGTCCATGGAATATTTTATATTTTGCCAAAAGTTGCGGGAATATTACAAACTTTTTTTTTTTTTGCACAAAGTTGTCACTAAATGATATATTGCTCACACATGCTATGGGCAGAAGTCAAATTACACCCCAAAATAAATTCTGCTGCTTCTCCCGAGTACGGGGATACCACATGTGGGGGACTTTTTGGGAGCCTAGTTAACTAGCTACCTAGCGACACTAGCGACACTGATGCAGCGTTCAGAAAAATTATCGCTTAGTGACACTGGCAAAAGGGGGTGAAAGGGTTAACTAGCGGAAATCAGGGGGTTAAAACCATTATTGGGTAGTATATCGGGGTACCTAGCGCTATAAAAACCTGGCGGTGAACCTAAAAAAATAACTAGCTACCTAGCGACTGTAGCGACACTAATGCAGCGATCAGAAAAACGATCGCTTAGTGACACTGGCAAAAGGGGGTGAAAGGGTTAACTAGCGGCAATCAGGGGGTTAAAAACATTATTGGGTAGTATATCGGGGTACCTAGCGATATAAAAACCTGGCGGTGAACCTAAAAAAATAACTAGCTACCTAGCGACACATGCAGCGATCAGAAAAATGATCGCTTAGTGACACTGGCAAAAGGGGGTGAAAGGGTTAACTAGCGGCAATCAGGGGGTTAAAAACATTATTGGGTAGTATATCGGGGTACCTAGCGCTATAAAAACCTGGCGGTGAACCTAAAAAAATAACTAGCTACCTAGCGACTGTAGCGACACTAATGCAGCGATCAGAAAAACGATCGCTTAGTGACACTGGCAAAAGGGGGTGAAAGGGTTAACTAGCGGCAATCAGGGGGTTAAAAACATTATTGGGTAGTATATCGGGGTACCTAGCGATATAAAAACCTGGCGGTGAACCTAAAAAAATAACTAGCTACCTAGCGACACTAGCGACACATGCAGCGATCAGAAAAATGATCGCTTAGTGACACTGGCAAAAGGGGGTGAAAGGGTTAACTCTAGGGGCAATCAGGGGGTTAAATCTTTATTGGGGGGTGATAGGGGGCTACCCTGGACCTAACACTAACTGTCCTGACAGTTTTTACTGTCACAACTGACACTGAATGCATTGATCAGTAAAGAAATGATCAATGCAATCAGTGACACTGTGACTGGGGGGGGAGGGGGGGCGATCGGGGGGGGGATCGGGGGGGGTTTGTGTGCCTGTGTGTACCTACATGTCAGTGTAGTGTTCGTGCAGACTTACTTTTACTCTTCTCCTCGTAGTCCGGTCAAAAAGACCGCCCCGAGGAGAATGACATCACTTCCTCCTTCCTGTGTAAACAATACACAGGGGAGGAAGCTTCTCATTGGCCAGGAGCGATCCAGAGGGGGTGGCCGAAAACGAACGGCCATCCCCTCATCACGGAGCGCTCCTGGACCGAATCGGACCGCCGTAACCAGCGGGAGGGGGTCCGATGGGACCCCCCACCCGCTGGAAGGCAATCACGTAGATGTACGTGATTATGCCTGCCTGTGCCATTGTGCTGACGTACAATGGCAATACGGCGGTCCTCAAGTGGTTAAAAAATAAGCCTGGTCCTTAAGTGGTTAAAAGGTAGATGTTATTATCTAGAAACAGGATGGGCAGTGTGAAAATTGTAGAACCGCCCTGTTTAAATTACATAATCCCATCCTTGATGTCAGGAATGCTGTGCAAATGTTAATCCTCTGATTTACATATTTAAAGGTGTGAATTGTCAAAACACCACAGTAAAGATTACACTATAGAGATCCCGTATATAAGAAATACAATAAGAAAGCAAATAAATAACACTTCCCATTATACAGGCAAACTTTCAGTGCAAAAAAATCTGCAATATATATATATATAGAGATATATAGATCTATATATACTTATGAATCAAAATCCATTATGCAAAAGTCCTTCAAAAATATAATCAAAACATGCTGTGAACAAAAAATGTCTCTAGTTATTCAGTGTTTGTTTCTCCAAACCACAGTTTCTTCTCCAAAGATGTAATGTCTAGGGCTGCAACTGACGATTATTTTCATAATCGAATAATCGGCCGATTATTTTTTCGATTAATCGGATAAAAAAACGTAATATGCCATTTTTCCATTTATTTAAAAGTAATAATGAAAAAACTGAGTGTTACACTCAAACTGCAGAATAAAACACAAATGATGGGGTACTATTATCCGCAATGGTGAATGTCAGATTCCCTGCTTTATTCATGCAAGTATGTGTATATATAAAGAGAATAATAATAGACATATAAAATACTTTTTCCCCCCTCCTTTATTCCATAGAAAGAATACATTGAGGACAATAGAAAAAAAAAAGAATTATAATAAATATTGTTTATGTATATGTGTAAAGGTAAAAAAAAAAAACGGAAAAAGGGGAGAAATATATACACACACACACACACACATACACGTCCCCCCTAGTATAGATGACACATTCCTCCCCTCTCACATGGTGTCACTGCCGCACCTCCTCTCAGTGCTCCCCTCCCCCCCCCCTCGGTGTTTCGGGTTTTCTCACCCCTTCATGGTGACAGCGGCTCCTCCTCGGTGTGCTGGGGTGGTGTGGGGCGGAGTCCCAGTCCGGACCCGCCACACGTGACTCGGCCGACTCCTCCGAATGGAGCGAAGGGCACCCCGAAGCCGGGAGATGGATGCACGCATGTGCAGAGCACAACCTCCAATAACGGCAGCGCTGGAAAGCGGCCTGGCGAGGGCTTGCCGTGCCTGCGCTCTGCGGCAGGTCTATCGGAAGGCTGCTGGGTAGAGGGGGGGGAGGAGCCGAAAGCAGCGCAGGCACGTTGCTGGCAGGACATCAGCTTGGTGGAGAATGCAAGCAGGCGTAGCTGCGTGCTCATGGACGTGGTGCAAGTGTAGGACACGGGAGGATACACAGGATTCTAACGGACCGGCAGGGGGGGAAGGTGCGGACTAGGGGTGCAACAGATCAAAAAACTCACGGATCGGATCGTTCCAATTTTCTAATCAGCAAAAAAAATAACACTATCCCCGCCCCCCACAGCCACATTGTTTATTTAAATAAAAGGTATAACACTATCTCCCCCCCCCCCCCCCCAATAAAATGCAGCTTATTACAAGCATAAAAACATAGTCAGCATATCAATGATGATTTGCGCCAAGCTCACCACAGATCAAAGTTCATCTAAACAGACCGCCGTGATGAGTTCCGGGATGCCTATTGGCGCAAATCGTCAGTGATATGCTATGTTTTTATGCTTGTAATAAGCTGCATTTTATTGGGGGGGAGAGATAGTGTTGTACCTTTTATTTAAATCAACAAGGTGGCTGTGCCGAGCAAGTGGAAAGGCTTAGATAGGATTAGATAATAACTAACTACTATCTAATAGATAGTAGTTAGTTATTCGGTTAGATTAGGTAATAAATGTAGTGGTACCTGCATAAAATACATTTTGAATGAGGGCAGGCAAGGCATCCAGCGTGACTCCTCGTGACTCCTCCAGAATTCCTTCACTTGGGCTGACACAGGCTGAACAACGCGCTGGGGGTGACGTCAGCGTGCAGCTCGCTGCCGCCGGGTGTACCAAGATGGCCGCCAGCTCCGGAGCTAGGCCGAAGCCGCGGCCTTTCCTCCGCGGATCGCATGGTGCGGACCAACTAATCGATAATGAAAATCATTGACAACGATTTTCATTATTGATTATTATCGATAATATCGATTAATCGTTTCAGCCCTAGTAATGTCATGAATTACAATATACCTCCTCCCAAAACAACCTTGTGATCTCTCAAACTATGCACTCTTGAATCCAATGACCCTCTTAAAGCATTACTAAAGTTTCCCAATAAACGAAGAAAACATCTCCCTGCAAGGTAATATCATAATGTGCTTGTGTGTATCACATACTAGCACATTATGAGATCAAGGCAGCTATCAGAAATTACACAGGTCTGGGCCCTCAACCCCCGAGCCTGACTACAAAACATACTTCAAGGCCGGCCACTGGCTGTCCCACCGAAGTCCTTTAGTGCACCCACTTTTATTTTAATACTTGTACAACCTAATATATCCTCCCTCCCATGTCCTCTTCCTCCTACACTCCCATATCCTCCATCCCATGTGCTCCTCTTCTTCTTCCACTCCCATCTCCTTCACCCCCATGTCCTCCTGCTCCTCCAGTCCCATCTCCTCTATCTCACATTCTCCTCCTTCTGTAGTCCCATCTTCAACATCCCATGTCTTGTTTCTCCAGTCAATTCTCCTCCATCCCATGCCTTCTTCCTTCTCCAATCCCATCTCCTCCATCCCATGTCCTCTTTCTCCTCCAGTCCCATCTCCTCTATGCCACATCCTCCTCCTTCAGCAGTTCCATCTTCGCCATCCCATATCTTTCTCCACCTCCATCCCATGTCATCCTTCTCCAGTCTCATCTCCCCTCTATGTCGGTCTCTTGCAGTGTCCTCCCTCTGTAGTAGTGTGGAGGGTATGTCAGTCTGTGGGGTGATCAGGGAGTGATTTTGGGCAGATAAGGGTCTGAGCGATGTCCATCAGCTGGATGTATGAAGTGGCCTGGGGTGATGCAAGCTGGGGGGAGTAGAGGACTGACATGTGGTCAGATAGTGATGTTTATAATTAAAAAAAAACTATTGTGCTCATCTACTAATATATACAATACATAATACAAAATTGGTATCCAAAGAAAACATCCTCCTGTTACAAGATGTAAATATATATATATATATATATATATATATATATATATATATATATATATATATATTTATATATATATATATATAATCCAGCCCCTAGCACTCTGTACAGTGCCTTGAAAAAGTATTCAGACCACTTAAAATTGTCCACATTTTGTCATGTTACAACCAAAAAAGTACATGTATTTTATTGGGATTTTATTTGATAGACCAACATAAAGTGGTACGTAATTGTGAAGTGTAAGGAAAATGATAAATGGTTTTCAACATTTTTTACAAATAAATATGTGGAAAGTGTGGTGTGCATTTGTATTCAGCCCCTTTCACTCTGATACCCCTAATTAAAATCCAGTGGAACCAATTGCCTTCAGAAGTCACTTAATTAGTAAATAGAGTCCACCTGTGTGTAATTTAATCTCAGTATAAATAAAGCTGTTCTGTGAAGCCCTCGGTGGTTTGTTAGCGAACCTTAGTGAACAAACCGCATCATGAAGACCAAGGAACACATCAAACAGGTAAGTTGTGGAGAAGTTTAAAGCAGGGTTAGTTTATAAAAAAATATCTCAAGCTTTGAACATCTCACAGAGCACTGTTCAATCCATCACCGGAAAATGTTAAGAGTATGGCACAACTGCAAACCTATCGAGACATGGCTGTCCACCTTAACTGACAGGCTGGGAAAGGAGAGCATTAATCAGAGAAGCAGCAAGGAGGCCCATGGTAACTCTGGAGGAGCTGCAGAGATCCATAGCTCAGGTGGGAGAATCTGTCCACAGGACAACTACCGGTATTAGTCTTGCATTCCACAAATTTCGCCTTTATGGAAGAGTGGCAAGAAGAAAGTCAGTGTTGAAAGAAAGCCATAAGAAGTCCCGTTTGCAGTTTGCAAGAAGCCATGCGAGTTACACAGCAAACATGTGGAAGAAGGTTCTCTGGTCAGATGAGACCAAAATGTAACTTTTTGGCCTAAAAGCAAAACGCTATGTGTGGTGGAAAACTGACATTGCACATCGTCCTCCCCACTGTGAAACGTGGTGGCAGAATCATGTTGTGGAGATGCTTTTATTCACCAGGGACAGGGAAGCTGGTCATAATTGATAGGAAGATGGATGGCGCAAAATACAGGGCAATCTTGGAAGAAAACCTGTTCGAGTCTGCAAAAGACTTGAGACTGGGGCAGAGGTTCACCTTCCAGCAGTACAACGACCCTAAATATACAGCCAGAGCTACAATGGAATGGTTTCGATAAAAGCATATTCATGTGTTAGTATGGCCCAGTCAATGTCCAGACCTAAATACAATTGAGAATCTGTGGCAAGACTTAAAAATTGCTGTTCACAGACGCTCTCCACCAAATCTGACAGAGCGTGAGCTATTTTGCAAGGAAGAATGGGCAAACATTTCACTCTCTAGATGTGCAAAGCTGGTAGAGACATATCCAAATATACTTGCAGTTGCATTTGCAGTGAAAGGTGGTTCTACAAAGTATTGACTCAGAGGGGCTGAATACTGCATGCCACGCTTTTCAGATATTTGTAAAAAAAAATTGAAAAACATTTATTTTCCTTCCACTCCACAATTATGTGCCACTATGTGTTGGTCTATCACATAAAATCCCAATAAAATACACTTACGTTTTTTGTTGTAACATGACAAAATATGGGAAATTTCAAGGGGTATGAATACTTTTTCAAGACACTGTACCTACCCCCCAGCTCTAGCCCCCTCCCCTCTCAAAGCCCCCCAGCATTTATCTAACCCCCATCACTATCCCTCCCCCCTCTCAAAGCACCACAGCCCCCCAGCACATATCTACCCCCCTCCTTGCACATTCCCTTTCCCCTCACAAAGCACCCCCCCCAGCTCTAGCCCTCTCCCCTCCCAAAGCACCACCCTAGCACATATCTGACCCTCCCTTGTAAGCGCTAGCTTTCTCCCCTCCCAAAGCATCCCCAGCACATATCTGACCCCCCTGCTAGCACAAATCCTCTCCCCTCCCAAAGCACCCCCAGAACGTATCTAAGCCCCCCTGCTAGCTTTAGTTCTCCCCCCCAAAGCACCACATAGCACATATCTGACCCCCTCAAGCACGAGCCCTCTCCCCTCCCAAAGCACCCCCAGCACGTATCTAAGCCCCCCTGCTAGCTTTAGCTCCCCCCCCAAAGCACCACATAGCACATATCTGACCCCCTCCAGCACGAGCCCTCTCCCCTCCCAAAGCATCCCCCAATGCACATCCAACTCCCCGGCAAGCACTAGCCCTCTCCCCTCCCAAAGCACCCCAGCACATATCCAAGCCTCCCCTTCTAGCTCTCTCCTCTCCCAAAGTGTCCAACTTGCTAGTTTTAGCTCTCTCCCCTTCCAAAGCACCATACAGCATATATCTGCCCCCTCTCCCTCCCCCAGGACTAGCCCTCTCCCCTCCCAAAGTACCACCAAACACATATCTGACTCCCCCTAAAACTAGTCCTCTCCCCTCCCATAGAGTCCCCCCAGTACAAATCGAACTCCCCTCTCCACTGCACATATCTGACCCCTAAATTTTGTGCATTAATTATTTATGACCCCTGCATTCTGTGCAGAACTCTCACAATTCGGCCACATGCACTGCACTGTTCACCATGGTGCGCTATGTGTGCCACATTACTGCATTCTTTTGGGCCACCAAGTGTCCCAGGTCTTTTACAATCTTATAAGGTATACTCCAAAAAAAAAATGCAGCTGCTAAAGTGTTCAGGTTTGGCTTGAGGAAAAGGTGGCAACCCTACATACACCACCGATGCAGGGTATGTATTTGGAGGCAATGACACTGCTGCTGTCCGCACAGTGGCAAGTATACCCCCCCCCAATTACTCTGGGCCCTCAGTCTGCCCCTGGTCAGAATGGAGACAGAGCCTAGGCTCCATTGGCTAGGGGTGCTGTTATAAGCAGCTGGCACCTGTCGCAGAGTGCTTAATTGCGGCACCAGTCCTCAGAAGATATACGAGGAAGGTGCCCAGAGAAGCGATCCCCGCTCTGACCCCTAGGGATGCCTGGGCCCCATAGAGGTGTATGGGCTGTACCCCCGTGTCCTCCGCCATGCGCTCCTCCCTTTCCTCTTCCAGTTCCCCTGTGTCCTCCTACAATCCCCCCTTTGCTCCAGTATATATGTCATTTACCACCTCCTTCCTTTTCTGAATGGACTGACTTTGTCCATTCATAACTGAGCATTGCAAACTGTGTTTATGATGTCTCCGTATATGAATGTAGAGGAGCCATTGTTTCCTGTCCATTCATCTGTAGTGCAGCTTAGGCTGTAGAGAAATGGACTGGGGGGGTCTGTGTCCTCAGTCTCAAAAGGGAGATGCCAGGGATATGTTTAGACCTCTGACACCTCATCAAAGCCCCCCAACAGGGTTGATTTAAAAAAAGGTAAATTTGTAATAAATAAATAGTTTAAAGTAAAATTGTAAAAATAATGAAACCCTCCCCCCCCCCCCAAAAAAAGCATTGTAATATATACAGTGGTGTGAAAAAGTGTTTGCCCCCTTCCTCATTTCCTGTTCCTTTGCATGTTTGTCACACTTAAGTGTTTCGGAACATCAAACCAATTTAAACAATAGTCAAGGACAACACAAGTAAACACAAAATGCAATTTGTAAATTAAGGTGTTTATTATTAAAGGTGAAAAAAAATCCAAACCATCATGGCCCTGTGTGAAAAAGTGATTGCCCCCCTTGTTAAAACATACTATAACTGTGGTTGTCCACACCTGAGTTCAATTTCTCTAGCCACACCCAGGCCTGATTATTGCCACACCTGTTCACAATCAAGGCATCACTTAAATAGGAGCTGCTTGACACAGTAAGGTCCACCAGAAGATCCTTAAAAGCTACACATCATGCCGAGACCCAAAGAAATTCAGGAACAATTGAGAAAGAAAGTAATTGAGATCTATCAGTCTGGAAAGGGTTATAAAGCCATTTCCAAAGCTTTGGGAATCCAGCGAACCACAGTGAGAGCCATTATCCACAAATGGCGAAGACATGGAACAGTGGTGAACCTTCCCAGGAGTGGCCGGCCGCCCAAAATTACCCCAAGAGCGCAGCGACGACTCATCCAAGAGGTCACAAAAGACCCCACAACAACGTCCAAGGAACTGCAGGCCTCACTTGTCTCAGTTAAGGTCAGCGTTCATGCCTCCACCATCAGGAAAAGACTGGGCAAAAATGGCCTGCGTGGCAGAGTTCCAAGGAGAAAACCACTGCTGAGCAAAAAGAACATCAAAGCTCGTCTCAATTTCTCCACAACACATCTTGATGATCCCCAAGACTTTTGGGACAACATTATGTGGACCGATGAGACAAAAGTGGAACTCTTTGGAAGGTGTGTGTCCAAGTATATCTGGCGTAGAAGGAACACTGCATTTCATAAAAAGAACATTATACCAACAGTAAAATATGGTGGTGGTAGTGTGATGGTCTGGGGCTGTTTTGCTGCTTCAGGACCTGGAAGACTTGCCGTGATAAAAGGAACTATGAATTCTGCTGTCTACCAAGAGATCCTGAAGGAGAATGTCCGACCATCTGTTCGTGTACTCAAGCTGAAACGAACTTGGGTTCTGCAGCAGGACAATGATCCTAAACACACCAGCAAGTCCACCACCGAATGGCTGAAGAAAAACAAAATGAAGACTTTGGAGTGGCCTAGCCAAAGTCCTGACCTGAATCCTATTGAGATGTTGTGGTATGACCTTAAAAAGGCCGTTCATGCTCGAAAACCCTCTAATGTAACTGAATTAGGACAATTCTGCAAAGATGAGTGGGCCAAAATTCCTCCAGGACGCTGTAAAAGCCTCATTACACGTTATCGCAAACACTTGGTTGCAGTTGTTGCTGCCAAGGGTGGCCCAACCAGTTATTAGGTTAAGGGGGCAATCACTTTTTCACACAGGGCCATGATGGTTTGGATTTTTTTTCACCTTTAATAATAAACACCTTCATTTACAAATTGCATTTTGTGTTTACTTGTGTTGTCCTTGACTATTGTTTAAATTGGTTTGATGTTCCGAAACACTTAAGTGTGACAAACATGCAAAGGAACAGGAAATGAGGAAGGGGGCAAACACTTTTTCACACCACTGTATATATATATATATATATATATATATATATAAATTATTAAAAATAAAATTGTAAAAAATTTTTTTTTAAAAACTACTGACACAGTCCATGCCTCATCAGTGCTGTATATTAGTGCCACTATCACATGACATTAAAAAAAGTATTGGTAATCGGTTTTGGCGAGTACTTGAAAAAAAAGTATCAGTACTTGTACTCGGTCTTAAAAAAGTGGTATCAGTGCAACCCTAATTATAAGCTTACCTGTAGGTAAGAAAATGCGAAGAGAGTTTACTACAACTTTAACTTAAAGCAGGAGTTCCACCTTACAAATACTGCAGCTGCTGACTTTTAAAATAAGGACACTTACCCGCCCGCGATGTCGGCACCTGAAGCCGATCTCTCGATCGTCTCTCGGGTTTTGCCACCGCCATCTTGGCTATGGGAATCAGGAAGTGGAGCCTTGCGGCTTCATTTCTCGGTTCCCTACTGCGCATGCGCGAGTCGCGCTGCGCAATAAGGATGGTCGCTGTCTCTGGGATCCGTGTGTTTGCCAGCAGACAGCGGGGGACCTGCGGAAAGGGGCGTAGATTCTGCGGATATCTATGCCGGAAGTGGGTGCAGATACCTGTACTGTACAGGTACCTGCACCCCCTCCCCCCTGAAAGGTGCCAATTGTGGCACCGGAGGGGGGGGGGAGGGTTCCAATGAGCGGAAGCTCCACTTTAGGGTGGAGCTCCACTTTAATAAGTGCCTGGAAGGATTGCACTGGTTTAAAGTGATTTGAAAGGAAAAAAATTAAAAACAAAACAAAAATAACAAACAAATGTTATACTAACCTGCTCTATGAAATGGTTTCACACAGAGCAGCCTGTATCCTCCTCTTCTTGGCTCCTCCTGCTCATCGGGTGCCCCATAGGAAGCTGCTTCCAATGGGGCACCCAGGCATGCTTGTTCCTGATCCCTACTGTCTGTGTCCAGAAGCACGGACAGCGGGATTAAGCCCCCACCGCTCCGTCATCATAGGATTTCAATGACAGCAGCTGGAGCCAAAGGTCACAGCGCGCTGCAGGAGGGCTTTGTTTTGAGGTAAATTTCACATAATATGATGCATACTAGCACATTATAACATTGCCTTGCAGGGGAAAAGTGTTTTTTTTTAACAAGTTTACTACCGCTTTAAGCCATTGTAGACCACTTATTAAGTTAAGAGGGTCATTGGATTCCAGTGAGTGCACAGTTTGAGTGTTGTCCCAAAGTTTCAAGTTGACCCAGCAGAGTGTTCTTAACAAGGAATCATTCATGGAAATTCATTGCAGGCCTCCTGATGGAGGTATGGGGGTGGAGGAAGACCCCCTGAAGAGATGTAAATTCAAATGTCCTGTTACAGAAGATCAAAGGGCTAGCTATAACAGAAGATGACCCAGGTCACATAGCGATCATACATGTATGAATGCTGCCCCTAGAGGCCAATATAGCAGGATGGACAGAAAACTGAAAATTGTTTCATACTTACCGTAATTTTCCTTTCCTGGTGCCTATCCATGGCAGCATACCAGTGATAACTCCACCCCGGAGTCCTCCCCTCAGGGTAGTTACTAGCTTATAAAAAGCAAACCCATATCCCCCCCTAGCATTCTCCAATTATATTGAATACCAGGGAGGGTATGTATGCTGCCACGGATAGGCACCAGGAAAGGAAAATTACGGTAAGTATGAAACAATTTTCTGTTTTCCTGGTGCCTCCATGGCAGCATACCAGTGATACAATGAATAGCTAAAACCAGGGTGGGTAATGCTTCAAAGGAAAACTTTATTTAAGGCAATGCCAGGGCTGACTCAATAGTCCTTCTACCAAATTCCACCGAAGTTAGTGCCCCTGGGTCAATTCTGTAGTGACGCATGAACGTATTTGGAGACATCCATGTGGCTGCCTTGCAGATAGTCTCTAAAGATACGCATGCCCTTGCCACCCATGAGGACGAAACAGCTCTAGTGGAATGAGCTCTGACCGCCGGCGGATCCAACCCTCTTGCCCTATACACCTTTTGAATTAATTTGCAGATCCAAGAGGCAATAGTCCTAGATGTGGCTTATTTCCCTTTATTCATACCCCATGGTATTATGAATAGCCTATTCGAGGACCTAAAGGGACTCGTAACCTGTAAGTAGCGTGTTAAAACTTTTGAAATGTCCAGTTCTTGTACCGCCCCAGAGTGTGGACCTGTAACGTTTGGTAGTGCCCAGGCTTCAGAGAGTGTGGCACGGGAAGAAACTTTCGGGACAAAACCATGCACTGTCCGTAGTTCTACCCTGTCTGGAAAAAAGGTTATGTGCTTTTTTTCTGCCCCCAACGCTTGCAACTCTGAAGCTCTTCTTCCTGAAGTAATAGCCAACCTAGAAAAACGTTTTTAGGGTTAGGTTCCAAAGTGAAGCAGAATCCAATGGGATGAACGGTTGAGCCATTAGACTTTCTAAAACCAGAGGTAGATCCCAGGCTGGAAAGGAACGTTTTAGCGGTGGGCGAATCTTCTTGACTGCCTTAAAGAACTGTACGATGAGTGCATCTTCTGCCCATCTTTTCTGGGTACTCGCTGAAATAGCTGCCACTTGGACCTTTAGGGAACTTAGGCTGAGTCCCAAGTCCGAGCCTGATTGTAAGAATTCTAAGATTACTGAGGTGGACGGCACAGCTGGGTTCAACTGTCTGTCTTCCGCAAACTGTTTGAACTTATCCCATATCTTTGAGTAAATGTAATTAGTAGAGGGCTTCCTTGCCTTTAATAGGGTTGAAATTACGCCCGCCAAACATCCTAGGTATTGGAATCTTTTCCGTTCAAGATCCAGGCATTTAAGTTCAGCTTGTGTGGGGCTGGATGAAAAAACTTTCCCTGTGAGAGCAGTTGCAGGAATACTGGGATCTTGACCGGAGGACGTACACTGAGGCTCATTGTCCATGAAATCCATGGCCTCTTCGGCCAATAGGGAAGAACTGTCACAACCCTGACCGGCTCCCTTGATAATCTGAGCAGAAATTTCGCAATCAATGGTCTGGGAGGAAATGCATATGCCGTCTTGCAGTGCCATGGGCATGATAAGGCATCTACCGCCTCTGCTCCAGGGTGAGGTAGGCTGGACAGGAACCTTGGCAACTTCGTGTTCATTGGGGAGGCGAATAAGTCTATTTCCGGAGGTTTCTGTAACTTCGCAATCCACCTGAACACCGCCGGATGGAGCGACCATTCGTTGTTGTCTGGAAAACAGCAAGATAGGAGATCCGCCTGTTGATTCAAACGGCCCGGGAGATAGATTGCCTTCAAATCCACCAGATTTCTCTCTGCCCACAACATAATAGGCTCTACCTCTCTCAACAGCATGAGGCTGTGAGTTCCCTCTTGACGTTGTATATATATGCTACTGCTGCTTTGTTGTCCAGATGGACCAGCACCTGTTTCTGACGTACATGTTCCTCCAAATTTATGAGTGCCAAATATACCACTCGCAGCTCCAGGATATTGGATACTATTCCCTCCGTGGGGATATCCCATCTCCCTTGTACCTCCAGGTGACCAGTGTGCCCGCCACCCCTTTGCGCTCGCATCGGTGGTAAGGATGGTCCAAGAGGGGACCCGTAGGAGGCGAGGCTTCGAGATGTTGTCTTCTTTTGTCCACCATATCAGACCCTTCTTCATGGATGTCGATATCGCTATCCTTTGATACAGTGACTTCCTCTTCCATTGTGTCAAAAAGTCCCATTGAAAAGTCCTCAGATGCCAATGGGAACTGGGCACCATCGGTATACAAGTTGACATGGTCCCTTCAGACTTAGGCAATTTGACACCAACAGGTGAGCGTTCCTACGTGGCACATTTTCTGAGCGATCGCTGTCACTTTCTGGGGGGGGGGAAGAGGCGCACTGTGCCTGCCTTGGTGTCAAAGAGGGCACCTAGATAAACCATTGCTTGCGTCGGGTTCAGGACCCTCTTTCCTGTGTTTATTAGCCACCCAAACTCTTTCAGAGTAGACAGAAGAATTTGCCTGTGCTCTACCAATTGGTCTGAACTGTATGCTAGCAATAGGATGTCGTCCAGACAATGGAAAACTCAAAGTCCCTTCTCTCTGACGGGTGCTAGAACTGCAATCAACACCTTTGAGAATATTCTTGGCGATGTGCACAGACCAAAAGGAAGGCACTGAAAATGAACGTGAGTTGATCTTACTGCCACCCTTAAAAACCTTTGGAAGGCAGGCAGCATGGGCACATGGAAATACGCATCTTGCAAATCCACCGAGATCATCCAGTCTCCTGGTTGAACTGCCTGTATGATCGTCTGTAATGATTCCATCTTGAAGGATTCCAACTGAATAAATCAATTCAACCTTTTCAGATCCACTACCGGCCTCCACTCTCCACCCCTTTTGGGGGTAAGAAAGAGAGAGAGAGTAGAACCCTGTGAATCTTTCGGAGGGAGGGACAGGTATCACCGCTTGTTGCACCAGCAGGAGTTGAAGGTAACTTTGCAGAGCTTCTGCCTTTTGAGGTGAAGTTGGGATCTTTGTTTGAACGAATGAGTCTTGTGGGGACTGTTCTTGGAACATCCAAAAATGTCCGAACCTGACCATAGATACCACGCACTGGTCCCTGCATCTGTGCAGCCAGGCTTCTGCGAACTCCTTCAATCTGGCCCCTACTAGTGGGGATGATCTCTTGTCAAAAGGACTTCGCACCCTCCTGGGTGCTGGGGAGACTTCTTTGCTTATTTGTTTTCAAGAAATAGCCTGAGTGCTTCTCCAAGTCCTTTTGGAGTCCCTACTTTGCCGGAAGTTGCTGGAATTTCTATTTCTAGACCACTGATATTTAGACGACACCACTCGAGAATGCCTAACCCTTCTATCCTGGGGAAGCAACCCTGATTTTCCTCCAGTCACTCTCGAGATTGCCTTTTCCAGCCTCTCTCCGAAGAGGGCCTTCCCATCAAACGGGATTTTCCACCAATTTTGTTTGGATGACGCATCCGCTGCCCACGGCTTTAGCCACAATGCTCTTTTGGCCATGACAGCATGAAACATTGCCCTGGCTGAATATCTCATGGTGTCTATTGCAGGCTCTCCAATAAAATCTGCCGACATTTTAAGCTCATCCAAAGCTTTAATAATATCATCTTTGGGGACATCTTCTCAAATAGCCTCCTCAATATTCTCCGTCCACACTTTGACTGCATTGGAGACTGAAGCCAGGGCCACCGCTGGTCTGCAGGCTCCACCGGCCAACTGGTAGGCCTTCTTCAGGTCCGCATCTATTCGTCTATCCAATGGGTCCTTAAAGGAAGCCGAATCTTCCATAGGAAGGGTAATATTCTTGCTAGCCGCACTACCGCCACGTCAACTACCAGAGGAGTGTCTAGGAATCCCGCATCCGAATCCGCCAGAGGATATAACTTCTGTAGCCTATTCAAGGAAAAACGTTTGTCCGTTTTTTTCCATTCACCCTCCACTAGAGATTTCAATTCCTCCAGGAAGGGGAAACAATTTTTTTTTTTTTTGGAGGCTCTACTACTTCTTCACAACCGATGGCTTGTTTAACCTCCAATACAAATGGTTGCGCTAGCGAAAAAATGGACTCCACACGGATCCGATTCATCTATAGAGTCCTCCGAATCACTTTTGTCTCCAGCTCGGGTCGGTGGGCTTGATGTAGCGCCTGCAGGGGCTGCAAAAGACGGGCCAGAAACAGATAACTCAGGAGACTGAACCTGGCCCGCCAGAGGAACCCTGCGGAGAGGGGTTCGCCTGCATTAATTCAGTTAAGGAGTCTTTGACTACTCTTTTAACCACTACAGATCCGCGCTATTGCCGAATGACGGCATTAGCACGGACCTAGATTTCCGGGACTACGTCTATTGACGTCATCCCGGTTACGAGCGGCCTGCGCGCCCCCTGAGGGGCGCGCGCGGTGCGCTCTGTGATCGGCGAGTCTATGAGACTCGCCTGATCACCGATCCGTGCAAGGGGTCGATCCCGACCCCTTATCACGTGATCAGCTGTCAGCCAATGACAGCTGATCATGTGATAGAACGGAGCCGGTAATCGGCTATTATTCCTCCTTGCGCTGACAGCGCGAGGAGAGAAAAAAAAAGCCGATCACCGGCGGCCGTGATCGGGACATCAGTCCCGATCACGGCCAGCAATACAGCTGACCACCTGCCCCCTGCCAGTGCCCACCTGCCCACCGCCGTGCCATCCTGAATAAAAGTAAGTGCCCCCCATCAGTGCCCATAGTGCCCACAGTGCCACCTACAGTGCCACCCACAGTGCCATCCAGCAGTGCCACCCACAGTGCCCACAATCTGCCTCAAAGGTGCTGCGACCCAGTGCCGCCCATCAGTGCCCAGCAGTGCCGCCCATCAGTGCCCAGCAGTGCCACCTATCAGAGCCACCTATCAGTGCCACCTATCAGTGCCCATCAGTCCCATCTATCAGTGGTACCTATCAGTGCCCATCCGTGCCACCCATCCGTGCCACTTATCCGTGCCACCCATCCATGCCATCTTATCTGTGCCCATCTTTGCCCATCAGTGCCGCCTTATCTGTGCCCATCGGTGCCGCCTTATCTGTGCCTATTAGTGCCGCCTTAACTATGCCTATCAGTGCCCACCAGTGCAGCCCATCAGTGCCCACCAATGCAGCCCATCAGTGCCCACCAATGCAGCCCATCAGTGCCCACCAATGCAGCCATCAGTGCCGCCTAATCAGCGCACTTCAATGAAGGAGAAAAATGACCCGTTTGCAAAATTTTATAACAAACTATTAAAACATGATTTATTTATTTATTTATTTTTGCATCTTTTTTTGTTTGTTTAGCAAAAAATAAAACTCCGAGCTGTAACTAAATACCACCAAAAGAAAGCTCTATTTGTGGGAAAAAAATGATAAAAATTTCATTTGGGTACAGTGTTGTATGCCCGCGCAATTGTCATTCAAAGTGCATCAGCGCTGAAAGCTGAAAATTGGTCTGGGACTGAGGGGGGTTTAAGTGCCCAGTAAGCAAGTGGTTAATAAGGTCTGTGACCTGCTCAACTTCGGTCCCCTGAATCGCATAACCCTGCAAGCAATTTTGGCAGATATGTTTATCTGGTAAAGGCGTCGCTCCACATGCCCTAAACTCTTTGATCTCTCTTCTGGATGGGCTGCTTGACCGCTGCCTTTTGGAGGATGACCTTTTAGACTGATGATGAGAGCTAGACAAATGACTGTGTCTTGAACTTGGACGGGAGCGTCCACTTTGGTGGCCAGAAGTCTGGTTAGACGTGTGCTGGTGTATAGGGCTGAAATGAGAGTAACAGCCCAAGGCACTCTTTTAGTCTAATTCCTTTCTTTTTTTTTCTTTTTTTTATAAAGTATGTATGTGCCCTTTCCTAAGAAAGCGAGGGTCTTGGTCAAGCCGCGGCTGGCTCATAATTGTGAAGGCAAGTAAGGGCGGAAAAGACCACTGAAATAGAAGCTAAAAGAATGGACAGGAAAGAAAAGTCTCCTAAAAACAAATTGTCATTATCTAATTTTACAAAGTTTTTTTTATTTTTTTTAATATATTATTTTTCTTTATTACAGATGATATATATATATATATATATATATATATATATTTTTTTTTTTTTAACTAACTGCAAGAGAAAAAAGGACCCCATATTCCCTAGAATTATATAGATATATATATATATATATATATATACATATATGTACATTCACAAACATATTGACTAATCCTTACCGCATACCAAAGTATACAAACTACACAAAGGTTTAATCACTCAATTAAATTAAATTAAATAAAGAAAACATATATATATATATATATATATATATATATATATATATATATATATACAGTGGTGTGAAAAAGTGTTTGCCCCCTTCCCCATTTCCTGTTCCTTTGCATGTTTGTCACACTTAAGTGTTTCGGAACATCAAACCAATTTAAACAATAGTCAAGGACAACACAAGTAAACACAAAATGCAATTTGTAAATGAAGGTGTTTATTATTAAAGGTGAAAAAAAATCCAAACCATCATGGCCCTGTGTGAAAAAGTGATTGCCCCCTAAACCTAATAACTGGTTGGGCCACCCTTAGCAGCAACAACTGCAACCAAGCGTTTGCGATAACGTGCAATGAGGCTTTTACAGCGTCCTGGAGGAATTTTGGCCCACTCATCTTTGCAGAATTGTCCTAATTCAGTTACATTAGAGGGTTTTCGAGCATGAACAGCCTTTTTAAGGTCATACCACAACATCTCAATAGGATTCAGGTCAGGACTTTGGCTAGGCCACTCCAAAGTCTTCATTTTGTTTTTCTTCAGCCATTCGGTGGTGGACTTGCTGGTGTGTTTAGGATCATTGTCCTGCTGCAGAACCCAAGTTCGTTTCAGCTTGAGTACACGAACAGATGGTCGGACATTCTCCTTCAGGATCTCTTGGTAGACAGCAGAATTCATAGTTCCTTTTATCACGGCAAGTCTTCCAGGTCCTGAAGCAGCAAAACAGCCCCAGACCATCACACTACCACCACCATATTTTACTGTTGGTATAATGTTCTTTTTATGAAATGCAGTGTTCCTTCTACGCCAGATATACTTGGACACACACCTTCCAAAGAGTTCCACTTTTGTCTCATCGGTCCACATAATGTTGTCCCAAAAGTCTTGGGGATCATCAAGATGTGTTGTGGAGAAATTGAGACGAGCTTTGATGTTCTTTTTGCTCAGCAGTGGTTTTCTCCTTGGAACTCTGCCATGCAGGCCATTTTTGCCCAGTCTTTTCCTGATGGTGGAGGCATGAACGCTGACCTTAACTGTGGCAAGTGAGGCCTGCAGTTCCTTGGACGTTGTTGTGGGGTCTTTTGTGACCTCTTGGATGAGTCGTCGCTGCGCTCTTGGGGTAATTTTGGGCGGCCGGCCACTCCTGGGAAGGTTCACCACTGTTCCATGTCTTCACCATTTGTGGATAATGGCTCTCACTGTGGTTCGCTGGATTCCCAAAGCTTTGGAAATGGCTTTATAACCCTTTCCAGACTGATAGATCTCAATTACTTTCTTTCTCAATTGTTCCTGAATTTCTTTGGGTCTCGGCATGATGTGTAGCTTTTAAGGATCTTCTGGTGGACCTTACTGTGTCAAGCAGCTCCTATTTAAGTGATGCCTTGATTGTGAACAGGTGTGGCAATAATCAGGCCTGGGTGTGGCTAGAGAAATTGAACTCAGGTGTGGACAACCACAGTTATAGTATGTTTTAACAAGGGGGGCAATCACTTTTTCACACAGGGCCATGATGGTTTGGATTTTTTTTCACCTTTAATAATAAACACCTTCATTTACAAATTGCATTTTGTGTTTACTTGTGTTGTCCTTGACTATTGTTTAAATTGGTTTGATGTTCCGAAACACTTAAGTGTGACAAACATGCAAAGGAACAGGAAATGAGGAAGGGGGCAAACACTTTTTCACACCACTGTATACACACACACACACCCACATACATCCCTGAGTAAGGTGAGGAATAGACCACTTACTAAGTTGAAATGGTAGAGTTGCAGGACCACTCCCAGGCAGGACAATTTTATCAGAGCCTGCCACCTTTAGCTTGTTTGAGCTTAAATGGAGAGGGGGCAGGAGAAAAGGGAAACAAAGGAAAATAGACTCAGAAAGAGCCCCTACCTGCCTTCAAAGACCAGCATAGCCTGTCTGTAGAACTGAAGCCCCAATTTAGGAAGCTGTTGCTGCTGCCCCAAAAGACCATCAGAAGGGGCTCCCCTCTTTTCAGTGCTGTTAGCAACCCAAGACAGGGGACTGCATCTGGGAGAGGCCGGAACCCAGACGGAAGCTGCACCAGGCAGAGGTAAGAACACATACAAAACTATCCATCAGGTATGAGGAAAAAAAGGAGAATGCTAGGGGGGGATATGGGTTTCCTTTTTATAAGCTAGTAACTATCCTGAGGGGAGGACTCCGGCGGAGTTATCACTGGTATGCTGCCATGGAGGCACCAGGAAATACTTTTATTCGTCAGAAGTCTAGATGGGCTGACATTGGCGTTGGGTCTGGACGGTGTATAAAAAACAAGGGGAAATACTGCGCTAAAAAAATTTAAAATAAAAAATTAATCCGAATACCTAAAAGCAGCGATTAATATGATGTGATACACACCCATAAAACATATAAACGAAAAAATTGTAACCGCGCTCTCTCATATACCAAATCCTAGTGAAAAACAACTAACATCTAAAAATTACAAACAAAAAATAGTAATAATAATAAACGTAACATGTGAACAGAAATTACTGTGTGTACACTATGGACAATTAGAGCCGGTTCACACAGCGGGCGATGCGAGGCGACACGACTCGCCTCGCTCTCGCAAGTCGCCCCCGTTCTGTACAATGGAACCGTTCTGAGAGGAGCGACTCGAGTCGCTCCGACTCAGAAAAAAGGTTCCTGTACTACTTTTGGGCGACCTCGGGGCGACTTGCATTGACTTCTATACAGAAGTCATTTGCAAATCGCCGCGGCAGGTCGCGGCGAGGCAAGTCGGAGTCGCCTCGCCTCGCCTGTAGTGTGAACCGGCCCTTAAGATCCAGTGAAAATAAATTCATACACAATATGAGCAATTAAATTTAAACAAATAAATAAATAGAAAAATTCTGTTGAAATAAATATAAATAAATTCATGCGATCAATAAAATTCATTGAAAAACATAGTGCACTAAATATACAAACCATAAAAGACACCACAAATAATAGAAATAAGTTGGTCCACACTATCCCAGAGACACATTACTGTTAAAGGTACCTCATCCCCCAATAATTCTATAAATATTATATCCACGAATAGGAAAAAGGGAGGGGGGGGCAGGGGATTTTTTAACGGTACATTAATTAAAGAGACAAAGATTTCTTAAAAAAGAATTCATAGCTTTAATGTTGGAAATATGTTAAAATTATTTTGGAGAAACCAAAATAGCAAAAATATAATAGCAAATACACATTTTATACAAAAAGTTACATGACACAAGATATAGGGGATCCTGAAATTGTTAGTTGCTGAGAATGATCATATATCCTCCCGACATGTTTCGCGTTTTTGCTTCTTCAGGGGAGTATGCAACTAACATGAACATAAACATAAAGAGAGGTTTAAGAATACAGAAAATACAATTATGCCATACAATTAGATACACATAAATTTCAGAACATTAGGTATGAAATTGGTCTCAATTTGCTCAGTCCAAATGCTTACCCAGATATAATCATTTCCTGCATCGCAACCCACAGGCCAACAGATGGTGAAATAGATGACAAGAATTAGGTGACAGGATCAAATGCTAAAAACAACCCAGCCTCATGCAGGGCATAGATGGAGGTAGACAAGCGCTACAAAGATCAAAAACAAAATCCAGAGATAAATACCAAGTATGACAAGTCCAGCACAGGTATTAAAAAATGTTAGTTTGTAACAAAGTGGGTAAGTAAATATCAATCCCTAAATTATAAAAGGGAATTGGGGCTGAGAAACATGCCTCCATAGTAGGATATGAGATGCTTATTATCAGAGGGATGGAACAATTGATTTTAATTAAGCCTAATTAGTATAAGGGTTGAAAGAAGTGGCTACTGGGGGTATACTACAAAAATACTGTTAAAGAGAGTAGAAGGAATAAGAATTATTTTTACCTGCAGTTAGAATCAGAGATGAAAGAGTTAATTCCATATGATGGTATTGGTGCAATACAAATGCAACAAGTTACAAAAAAGGAATCAATTGATTCATTATGATGTTTTATAAGTTGCAGAGTGCAGCGATATGCTGCCACTGCCAGGCTGAACCTACAAGTAAATAAAAAGAAGGATGACTAAATATAGGTATAGAAAGATGAGAGGCGGTATTATAACAGTATAAAATTCAGCTAAAGAAATATATTTACCAAGAGGAAAAGTTAGCGTGGCGGTAGTATCTGTGCTGAACCTGCGCTACAGATGAAATGACAGCGCTGCCTATTTATATCCCCCATCCATCGAGCCGGCGTCTGACGTCACCGGCTCGATGCGGACAGCCATAGGTGGAAGCAGTGAGCATGTGCAGAGCCTTTCAAGTCGGCATTTGAACTACCAACCCCATAATGCCTCAGTGCTGACACGAGGTTAATTTGGACAAATGCTGATGGAGATGGGGCTAAGCTGACTCTCCGCCCTTGAAGGGGGCGGGAAGACACAAGTCAGCATAGAGGGCAGAAGAAACGACGATTATCATGGCTTTTAACCCTAGAGGGGATTACATGCTCCCTGCCACCTCAAATCGGGCGCCGCCTGGGGATAATACCCAGCTGCGCCCTTGGGTGTCCATATGCCCTTGCATACTTGGAGCAAGGGAAGATAAAAAGCAGAGTATCAAGTCCAAATCAAAAAATATATGGCTTTGGATTGCGGTGCAGGGAAGGAGGGAGAAAGCAAAGCTCCTCAATGTGGGTGGGACTCATAGAGAGCAACAGAGATCCCAAGTGTGCAAACCATGAAACCCACCTTGGGCCAAGCAAAGCGAGACATTAGACGGTATATATTACCGGTACAGCGTTAATAATAATTGATAATGACATTAATTGATGTACAGAGATATTTTTTTGATATAACATAAACATAAAAAGAAAATAAAATAAAATAAAATATTTTGTTGAAAACAAAAAGACAAAAAGAAAAAGAAAAACCAATGACTTGGGGAGGGGGTAGGAGGAAAGGAAGGAAAAGGGAAAAAGATGAACAAAAAGGGGAAAAGGGGGATGTCACCTCTCTCTCTTCATGCCAGGTTCCACGGGGGCTCACAGCTAAGGTAGGAGGGTTCATGAAACAAACAAACAGAGATTAGCTATAGAAAGGATCTGTAGCTTATATTTTCATTGAAACCAGGGTATTTAGTGGCTTTTAGAATAAAGATCCACTTAGCTTCAGTTTGTAAGAGAAGCTTGTCCACTGAGCCACCTCTTGAGTTTAGAGGTATATGGGCCAGGGCTGAGAAACGTATCCAGTTGGGGTCAAAGGCATGATAGGTGCCTATGTGCCTACTTATGGCTGTGGTGATTTTTTTATTAAGAATAGGTTTGATGTGGTCTTTTATGCGGATAGAAAATAGTCTTTTAGTTTTACCTACGTAAAATCCTCCACAACGGCATTGGGCCAAATATACAACGCCTGGAGTGGAGCATGTAACGTGAAATTTCGAAACAAAATGGTTGCCGTTTGGCAATCTGATCTTTTGAGAGTTATGTTTATAGGGACACATGTCACATTGCCCGCATGCATAGGTACCTGGATATTTGGATTTAGTATCACCTGAGGAGTCCTGAAAGTGACTTCTAACTAAGCTGTCCTTGAGTGATTGAGGTCTCATATAGGTGATTGATGGTGCATCATTTATGTACTGATTAACAATAGGATCAGCTTTTAAAAGAGGCCAAAACTTATTGATTATAGCACGGAACGAATGATGTTGGTTAGAGTATTTGGTAATGATACGTACTTTGTTATCAAAATTTTTTTGTTTATTGGAGAAGAGAAGGGAAGTCCTATCTTTATTTTTTACTCTATTATATGATTTTTTCAGAGATACATGACTGTATCCACGTGCTCTGAGTCTATTGTATAAGTCATTGGCTGCAATCTTAAAGTCAGAGTCAGTACTGCAATTGCGTTTGGCCCTTAGATACTGGCTGTAGGGGATGCTCTTTAGGAGAGGTTTTGGGTGAAAGCTTGTCGCATGCAAGACCGTATTGCCAGCAGTAGGCTTTCTGTATAAGGCAGAATAAACATGTCCAGTGGCATCAATTTTAATAGTTAAGTCCAAAAATTCAATGGAGTTTTGGCTGTAATTCAACGTAAACTTTAAATTGAATGGATTCACAGAAAGTAAATTGAAAAAGAGCAACAAATCTGATTCTGATCCTGACCAAAAAAATAAAATATCATCAATGTACCTGTACCAGGCTGTGATGTTACTTAGAAAAGGGACGAGGTCTTCACGCGCGAAGGTATCTTTTTCCCACCCCCCCAGGTACAGGTTGGCATACGATGGGGCACATTTAGTCCCCATCGCAACCCCCTGCACCTGGAGGTAGTGGGATTGGTTAAATTGGAATACGTTGTGCTTTAAAATAAAATCCAATAGCTTCATAACAAATTCATTATAAGCGAAGAAATTTGAGCCTCTTTCTTGCAAATAGGAGCGTATTATTTGTAAACCTTTGGTATGTGGTATAGCATTATACAAACATTCCACGTCGATGGAAACCAACCATGACTGTGCCGGTAGGCTGATACCCTCGAGTATCTTTAGAAGATCGATGGTATCCTTTACATAAGAAAAAAGGGAAATGACGTGCGGTGTAAGGTGTTTATCTACAAGGCTACTTGCATTTTCTGTCAAACTATCACAGCTGGAAATGATGGGACGTCCCGGAGGATCAGTTAGAGATTTGTGCACCTTCGGGAGGGCATAGAAAGTAGCAACTTTTGGATCTTTAGAATTTAAAAAGTTCCATGTGCCTTTGTCTATAGTACCAGATTTGTATGCATTAAAGATTATCGAACGATATTGTGTGTCAAAATGAGAGATTAAAGACACAGAAATTGGTCGATACCAGTCAGAGTTTTGAAGAATCTTATTACACATATTGAGATATTGTGAAGTATTCATAATTACGATGTTTCCACCTTTATCCGCGGGTTTTATGACTATATTGGGATTAGTTTTGAGTTGTTTTAATGCCTTTAATTGATTATGCGTTAGATTATGTTTGTTGGTCAATGGAAAATGCGTTTGTTCGATTGCCTGGCAAACTTGTTGGGTAAATGCCCAAATATTTGGATTTGTATTTAGGAGTGGGAAGTTTGTTGACTTAGGTTTAAACATTTCTAAAGGGGGAAAAGAAACTGACTGTACCGATAAACCAGTGGAAGAGATGGTTATCTCATCATCAGGAGGTACTTGGCCCTCTTCCCATAGATCCATCAAATTGGAGAGGGCTTGTTGATCAGCACTATTTACCTCATTGGTGAGTTTCAATGTATTTATTTGTACAGTAGGTTGCTTGGGCTTATGAAAAAGGGTTCTAAATATCAGTTTTCGTGCAAATAAATGTATATCCTTTATCAGAGAGAATTTGTCCGAGCTTGAATCAGGGCAGAAGGTCAGTCCTAGTTTCAGAACATCGAGTTCATGACTCGTGAGCACATAAGACGATAAGTTGACTATAGATAATTCATTCCCTGAATTGAGTTCTGGGTAGGTAGGAGAAGATTGGGTTAGGTATTGGGTGGTTGAGGGGAATCTTTCCCTAAAAAAAATAGGGGCGATTCGGAGGTCCGCCGGTAGGGGAGCACCACTAGGTGAAATGATGATGTCATTAGTGTTGGTGATGGGTAGGGATGATGTCAAAGGGGCTGATTTTGTGAAGGAAGACGTGAGAGTGGTAGACATAGAAGTGTTACTGGAGGTGGAAATGGACAAGGATGTGTTAATGGGGGTGGGAGTGATGAGAGGTGGGGGTGGTGGTGGGTGATGGAACATCATTAAGGGACGAACAGGGACTTGGTTGGAAATAGGATGAGTTCGAGGTGGTAAAGGGGTACTGAGGTGTTGGTTGGGTGCTGCCATAGCGGCGCCCTCCAAATCGCTTTTTCTCCTCTTTGGGAGTCTGTCTCCCGATAAATCACGATAAATTGTGGAATGATTGGATGGAAAGGAGGTTGATGAAGCACTCGATCTAGTTTCATCATCATTATAATCCCTCCTGTTAGAGGGGCGTGATGCTCTAAAGAACTTATTTTTATTTTTACCATCTGTTGGCCATTTGTATGCCGAACCGTTCGAGTAGGAATTACTATCACGTGTAAGTTTATTTTGTTTTAAACGTATTATCTCTAAGGTATAATTTTCAATGTGTTTGGATAATTCAGATTCCTTGCGTTTAAATTTAGAAGTGGAGGTTATTTTAGCATATTCATCGTACCATTTTTTAATGGAATTATCTATCAGGTCGATATCATGCGAATATTGGATGGCTAATAAAGTCATCATTGCAATCGAACATGTTTGTAGGTTTTCTTCCCATTTTTGCTTGATGAGATTGTCAATTTTGTTTAGATTGGGGAAAATTTGTATTCTAAGGCCAAAAGGCACGATTTGTTGATCAATGTATTTGTGAAAAAACTTTCTGTGCCAAAAAATTCTAACCTTACGTTCCAAGAGGCGTTGCAAATATTGCAAAGCAAGGTCAAGATCCTTATCCGATGGTTCACTATTCTTTTGAAGGTCAGAAGCTTTGTTCATTAGGCCCTCCCAGGCCTCGCCGCTGAAAGCCGCCATGGACCCGGGAGAGAGAGAGAAGGAAATAAAGGGAGAAAGGAAAATTGGGGAAGGAAAAGGGGGAGAGGAAAAATACAATATTATTGATTAGTAAAGATAAATGCAAAAAATACAAAAGAACAAAAAGATTTTTTTATCATCATTACAGAAAGTTGCCGTGTCACAGGGAGGTGGGCCTAAGGACAAAAAGCGTATTAAAACGCATGAGTACAATAGAAATAAGTTGGTCCACACTATCCCAGAGACACATTACTGTTAAAGGTACCTCATCCCCCAATAATTCTATAAATATTATATCCACGAATAGGAAAAAGGGAGGGGGGGCAGGGGATTTTTTAACGGTACATTAATTAAAGAGACAAAGATTTCTTAAAAAAGAATTCATAGCTTTAATGTTGGAAATATGTTAAAATTATTTTGGAGAAACCAAAATAGCAAAAATATAATAGCAAATACACATTTTATACAAAAAGTTACATGACACAAGATATAGGGGATCCTGAAATTGTTAGTTGCTGAGAATGATCATATATCCTCCCGACATGTTTCGCGTTTTTGCTTCTTCAGGGGAGTATGCAACTAACATGAACATAAACATAAAGAGAGGTTTAAGAATACAGAAAATACAATTATGCCATACAATTAGATACACATAAATTTCAGAACATTAGGTATGAAATTGGTCTCAATTTGCTCAGTCCAAATGCTTACCCAGATATAATCATTTCCTGCATCGCAACCCACAGGCCAACAGATGGTGAAATAGATGACAAGAATTAGGTGACAGGATCAAATGCTAAAAACAACCCAGCCTCATGCAGGGCATAGATGGAGGTAGACAAGCGCTACAAAGATCAAAAACAAAATCCAGAGATAAATACCAAGTATGACAAGTCCAGCACAGGTATTAAAAAATGTTAGTTTGTAACAAAGTGGGTAAGTAAATATCAATCCCTAAATTATAAAAGGGAATTGGGGCTGAGAAACATGCCTCCATAGTAGGATATGAGATGCTTATTATCAGAGGGATGGAACAATTGATTTTAATTAAGCCTAATTAGTATAAGGGTTGAAAGAAGTGGCTACTGGGGGTATACTACAAAAATACTGTTAAAGAGAGTAGAAGGAATAAGAATTATTTTTACCTGCAGTTAGAATCAGAGATGAAAGAGTTAATTCCATATGATGGTATTGGTGCAATACAAATGCAACAAGTTACAAAAAAGGAATCAATTGATTCATTATGATGTTTTATAAGAACAAAATCTTTTTGTTCTTTTGTATTTTTTGCATTTATCTTTACTAATCAATAATATTGTATTTTTCCTCTCCCCCTTTTCCTTCCCCAATTTTCCTTTCTCCCTTTATTTCCTTCTCTCTCTCTCCCGGGTCCATGGCGGCTTTCAGCGGCGAGGCCTGGGAGGGCCTAATGAACAAAGCTTCTGACCTTCAAAAGAATAGTGAACCATCGGATAAGGATCTTGACCTTGCTTTGCAATATTTGCAACGCCTCTTGGAACGTAAGGTTAGAATTTTTTGGCACAGAAAGTTTTTTCACAAATACATTGATCAACAAATCGTGCCTTTTGGCCTTAGAATACAAATTTTCCCCAATCTAAACAAAATTGACAATCTCATCAAGCAAAAATGGGAAGAAAACCTACAAACGTGTTCGATTGCAATGATGACTTTATTAGCCATCCAATATTCGCATGATATCGACCTGATAGATAATTCCATTAAAAAATGGTACGATGAATATGCTAAAATAACCTCCACTTCTAAATTTAAACGCAAGGAATCTGAATTATCCAAACACATTGAAAATTATACCTTAGAGATAATACGTTTAAAACAAAATAAACTTACACGTGATAGTAATTCCTACTCGAACGGTTCGGCATACAAATGGCCAACAGATGGTAAAAATAAAAATAAGTTCTTTAGAGCATCACGCCCCTCTAACAGGAGGGATTATAATGATGATGAAACTAGATCGAGTGCTTCATCAACCTCCTTTCCATCCAATCATTCCACAATTTATCGTGATTTATCGGGAGACAGACTCCCAAAGAGGAGAAAAAGCGATTTGGAGGGCGCCGCTATGGCAGCACCCAACCAACACCTCAGTACCCCTTTACCACCTCGAACTCATCCTATTTCCAACCAAGTCCCTGTTCGTCCCTTAATGATGTTCCATCACCCACCACCACCCCCACCTCTCATCACTCCCACCCCCATTAACACATCCTTGTCCATTTCCACCTCCAGTAACACTTCTATGTCTACCACTCTCACGTCTTCCTTCACAAAATCAGCCCCTTTGACATCATCCCTACCCATCACCAACACTAATGACATCATCATTTCACCTAGTGGTGCTCCCCTACCGGCGGACCTCCGAATCGCCCCTATTTTTTTAGGGAAAGATTCCCCTCAACCACCCAATACCTAACCCAATCTTCTCCTACCTACCCAGAACTCAATTCAGGGAATGAATTATCTATAGTCAACTTATCGTCTTATGTGCTCACGAGTCATGAACTCGATGTTCTGAAACTAGGACTGACCTTCTGCCCTGATTCAAGCTCGGACAAATTCTCTCTGATAAAGGATATACATTTATTTGCACGAAAACTGATATTTAGAACCCTTTTTCATAAGCCCAAGCAACCTACTGTACAAATAAATACATTGAAACTCACCAATGAGGTAAATAGTGCTGATCAACAAGCCCTCTCCAATTTGATGGATCTATGGGAAGAGGGCCAAGTACCTCCTGATGATGAGATAACCATCTCTTCCACTGGTTTATCGGTACAGTCAGTTTCTTTTCCCCCTTTAGAAATGTTTAAACCTAAGTCAACAAACTTCCCACTCCTAAATACAAATCCAAATATTTGGGCATTTACCCAACAAGTTTGCCAGGCAATCGAACAAACGCATTTTCCATTGACCAACAAACATAATCTAACGCATAATCAATTAAAGGCATTAAAACAACTCAAAACTAATCCCAATATAGTCATAAAACCCGCGGATAAAGGTGGAAACATCGTAATTATGAATACTTCACAATATCTCAATATGTGTAATAAGATTCTTCAAAACTCTGACTGGTATCGACCAATTTCTGTGTCTTTAATCTCTCATTTTGACACACAATATCGTTCGATAATCTTTAATGCATACAAATCTGGTACTATAGACAAAGGCACATGGAACTTTTTAAATTCTAAAGATCCAAAAGTTGCTACTTTCTATGCCCTCCCGAAGGTGCACAAATCTCTAACTGATCCTCCGGGACGTCCCATCATTTCCAGCTGTGATAGTTTGACAGAAAATGCAAGTAGCCTTGTAGATAAACACCTTACACCGCACGTCATTTCCCTTTTTTCTTATGTAAAGGATACCATCGATCTTCTAAAGATACTCGAGGGTATCAGCCTACCGGCACAGTCATGGTTGGTTTCCATCGACGTGGAATGTTTGTATAATGCTATACCACATACCAAAGGTTTACAAATAATACGCTCCTATTTGCAAGAAAGAGGCTCAAATTTCTTCGCTTATAATGAATTTGTTATGAAGCTATTGGATTTTATTTTAAAGCACAACGTATTCCAATTTAACCAATCCCACTACCTCCAGGTGCAGGGGGTTGCGATGGGGACTAAATGTGCCCCATCGTATGCCAACCTGTACCTGGGGGGGTGGGAAAAAGATACCTTCGCGCGTGAAGACCTCGTCCCTTTTCTAAGTAACATCACAGCCTGGTACAGGTACATTGATGATATTTTATTTTTTTGGTCAGGATCAGAATCAGATTTGTTGCTCTTTTTCAATTTACTTTCTGTGAATCCATTCAATTTAAAGTTTACGTTGAATTACAGCCAAAACTCCATTGAATTTTTGGACTTAACTATTAAAATTGATGCCACTGGACATGTTTATTCTGCCTTATACAGAAAGCCTACTGCTGGCAATACGGTCTTGCATGCGACAAGCTTTCACCCAAAACCTCTCCTAAAGAGCATCCCCTACAGCCAGTATCTAAGGGCCAAACGCAATTGCAGTACTGACTCTGACTTTAAGATTGCAGCCAATGACTTATACAATAGACTCAGAGCACGTGGATACAGTCATGTATCTCTGAAAAAATCATATAATAGAGTAAAAAATAAAGATAGGACTTCCCTTCTCTTCTCCAATAAACAAAAAAATTTTGATAACAAAGTACGTATCATTACCAAATACTCTAACCAACATCATTCGTTCCGTGCTATAATCAATAAGTTTTGGCCTCTTTTAAAAGCTGATCCTATTGTTAATCAGTACATAAATGATGCACCATCAATCACCTATATGAGACCTCAATCACTCAAGGACAGCTTAGTTAGAAGTCACTTTCAGGACTCCTCAGGTGATACTAAATCCAAATATCCAGGTACCTATGCATGCGGGCAATGTGACATGTGTCCCTATATACATAACTCTCAAAAGATCAGATTGCCAAACGGCAACCATTTTGTTTCGAAATTTCACGTTACATGCTCCACTCCAGGCGTTGTATATTTGGCCCAATGCCGTTGTGGAGGATTTTACGTAGGTAAAACTAAAAGACTATTTTCTATCCGCATAAAAGACCACATCAAACCTATTCTTAATAAAAAAATCACCACAGCCATAAGTAGGCACATAGGCACCTATCATGCCTTTGACCCCAACTGGATACGTTTCTCAGCCCTGGCCCATATACCTCTAAACTCAAGAGGTGGCTCAGTGGACAAGCTTCTCTTACAAACTGAAGCTAAGTGGATCTTTATTCTAAAAGCCACTAAATACCCTGGTTTCAATGAAAATATAAGCTACAGATCCTTTCTATAGCTAATCTCTGTTTGTTTGTTTCATGAACCCTCCTACCTTAGCTGTGAGCCCCCGTGGAACCTGGCATGAAGAGAGAGAGGTGACATCCCCCTTTTCCCCTTTTTGTTCATCTTTTTCCCTTTTCCTTCCTTTCCTCCTACCCCCTCCCCAAGTCATTGGTTTTTCTTTTTCTTTTTGTCTTTTTGTTTTCAACAAAATATTTTATTTTATTTTATTTTCTTTTTATGTTTATGTTATATCAAAAAAATATCTCTGTACATCAATTAATGTCATTATCAATTATTATTAACGCTGTACCGGTAATATATACCGTCTAATGTCTCGCTTTGCTTGGCCCAAGGTGGGTTTCATGGTTTGCACACTTGGGATCTCTGTTGCTCTCTATGAGTCCCACCCACATTGAGGAGCTTTGCTTTCTCCCTCCTTCCCTGCACCGCAATCCAAAGCCATATATTTTTTGATTTGGACTTGATACTCTGCTTTTTATCTTCCCTTGCTCCAAGTATGCAAGGGCATATGGACACCCAAGGGCGCAGCTGGGTATTATCCCCAGGCGGCGCCCGATTTGAGGTGGCAGGGAGCATGTAATCCCCTCTAGGGTTAAAAGCCATGATAATCGTCGTTTCTTCTGCCCTCTATGCTGACTTGTGTCTTCCCGCCCCCTTCAAGGGCGGAGAGTCAGCTTAGCCCCATCTCCATCAGCATTTGTCCAAATTAACCTCGTGTCAGCACTGAGGCATTATGGGGTTGGTAGTTCAAATGCCGACTTGAAAGGCTCTGCACATGCTCACTGCTTCCACCTATGGCTGTCCGCATCGAGCCGGTGACGTCAGACGCCGGCTCGATGGATGGGGGATATAAATAGGCAGCGCTGTCATTTCATCTGTAGCGCAGGTTCAGCACAGATACTACCGCCACGCTAACTTTTCCTCTTGGTAAATATATTTCTTTAGCTGAATTTTATACTGTTATAATACCGCCTCTCATCTTTCTATACCTATATTTAGTCATCCTTCTTTTTATTTACTTGTAGGTTCAGCCTGGCAGTGGCAGCATATCGCTGCACTCTGCAACTTATAAAACATCATAATGAATCAATTGATTCCTTTTTTGTAACTTGTTGCATTTGTATTGCACCAATACCATCATATGGAATTAACTCTTTCATCTCTGATTCTAACTGCAGGTAAAAATAATTCTTATTCCTTCTACTCTCTTTAACAGTATTTTTGTAGTATACCCCCAGTAGCCACTTCTTTCAACCCTTATACTAATTAGGCTTAATTAAAATCAATTGTTCCATCCCTCTGATAATAAGCATCTCATATCCTACTATGGAGGCATGTTTCTCAGCCCCAATTCCCTTTTATAATTTAGGGATTGATATTTACTTACCCACTTTGTTACAAACTAACATTTTTTAATACCTGTGCTGGACTTGTCATACTTGGTATTTATCTCTGGATTTTGTTTTTGATCCTTGTAGCGCTTGTCTACCTCCATCTATGCCCTGCATGAGGCTGGGTTGTTTTTAGCATTTGATCCTGTCACCTAATTCTTGTCATCTATTTCACCATCTGTTGGCCTGTGGGTTGCGATGCAGGAAATGATTATATCTGGGTAAGCATTTGGACTGAGCAAATTGAGACCAATTTCATACCTAATGTTCTGAAATTTATGTGTATCTAATTGTATGGCATAATTGTATTTTCTGTATTCTTAAACCTCTCTTTATGTTTATGTTCATGTTAGTTGCATACTCCCCTGAAGAAGCAAAAACGCGAAACATGTCGGGAGGATATATGATCATTCTCAGCAACTAACAATTTCAGGATCCCCTATATCTTGTGTCATGTAACTTTTTGTATAAAATGTGTATTTGCTATTATATTTTTGCTATTTTGGTTTCTCCAAAATAATTTTAACATATTTCCAACATTAAAGCTATGAATTCTTTTTTAAGAAATCTTTGTCTCTTTAATTAATGTACCGTTAAAAAATCCCCTGCCCCCCCCTCCCTTTTTCCTATTCGTGGATATAATACCACAAATAATATATAGAGTGCTCAAAGAAAGTGTGTAAACGACAGTTCTTTTAGGGATACAAATACGCGTGTCCTATGCGTATACACCCATAGAAAAATATAGATTATAAAGGTGGCAGTCCAACAAACCGAAATATTTCTCCAAAGGAAATTCAGTGCAGGTACAGTGAAAAGCTTCCTTCACCACCACCGTGCTGATTAATAGTAAGAATGCGCGCTTACCAAATCCCAAAACAAATAGGCATATATAATCAGGAATCTCAAAGGGTCATCACACCAGGACAGCATCTCATCTTTCCATACGATTGGATCATTCATAAAATGTAGATAGAAACTCCCATAGCGTAAAGCCGTAAATAAAATCTTTTATTAAATCGTAGAAAACATACTCACAAACATAAAAGGTCAAATCAGCGTTAAATGCCGGCCGGCAAAGCGAACGTCCAAATGTCACGTGATAGCGTCAAGCAGGTCGAGACCACCCTACGTCCGTTTCGTCATATATGACGTCGTCTGGACAGTGTATGATTGGAGTTTAAGGCTGGGTTCACACTGCTGCGAGGGGAGATCCGGATGTGATTCGCACCGCAAATCACATCCGATCTCCGTAGCGATGCGAGTACAGCCATACAGATAGTATGGCTGAATTCGCATCGCTCCCGCAGCAAACTCGCACGGGACCCTTTTTTTGGTCCGCAACAGAATCGGATTGCATGGGGGTTCACACTGCGATATGCGGACGGATCTGGGGGTGTCATTAACATATCATTGACACTCCCAGCCGTCCGCATAGGGCAGTGTGAACTGCCGGCGGGAGGTGTGCGATGCGGGAAAACGCCACGGATTCACGGCGTTCCCGCATCGCAGCGGTGTGAACCCGGCCTAAAAGTGCACACAGAAGGGAAACCATCCATTTTCCGCCTTTAGCTCGCTTGCCTGATGGCTCTCTTGCCGCATGACTCTCTCTTTTACCATTTTGAGCCCAGCTGACGAGACAATATCTAGAGGACTGCCTTGCATTAAGTATCATTGTTCTTTTGTTTTATGCTTTGTAATACTTTCCTTTAGTGTTTTTTATGTTAGCATTTCTTATTTTCTTGGGACAAAAATAAGACATTGTTTTACTAACCAGTGTGTTTTCATGGCTAACCTAATATCATTGTACTATCAACAGTAACATTATCAGAGTTTTTACAGACTAGCTAACTATAGGAATAGACAAGTTAATATGTATATGGTCCATATCTACCTGGGCAATATTTATTTCAACATTTATTTCACATCACTTAGTAGGAATCCAAACGTTATCATCCTGCCAGCAGACATGGGGAGATACACAGGTGGTGATGGAAACATTGGATTACCTGCCTTCTTTTTAGAAAGGATGATAATCTATTCAGAAAATCTATACAATTATGTAAAGAAAAAATTGCACCATTGGAAGCTTTGGTGTAGGAAGACAACTAAGATTTAATTGGTATTACTGAATCTTAGCTACAGGGTAAAACGGAAAGGTGGGGGTATCTGTCTCTATGTGAAAAGTGATCTCAAAGTGAGTGTGAAAAAGGACCTTGCTGATGAAGAGTGTGAAGGTGCTGAAGCATTATGGATGGAACCTGTGTGCTGTGAGTACCCATGTATTGTTAACTATAAGTGTCAGGAAGCTAGTTGTTAGTTAATTGGGCAGAGTATAATTCCCAATCCCCATTAAATTAGTGGGGCCAGTTGTCTTTTTTGGCCCTGCTTTTCAGGAGTTTAGGTGCACCACCAAGAGCGGCTAGCTGAAGATACAAAGTCTCATCTTTTTTCAAAAGCACTAAAGCTAATATTACCATATGGGCACACACATACTCAGGGCTCTGTATATGCAGTGGGTGTGTGGGACAGTTTATCTGGGCAATTAAGCCATTAAATAGCGATTTGAGTACAGTGTTTGAAGTTGAGCCTGTGGTGTCAGGGGACAGAAGAGAGAGTCCAGACATAAAGAAGGTCAGTCTCCTCCTGCCTGGACTCATAAAGCCAACCTGAGTAAAGGTAACCAAACTGGTACAGTCTACCACATTTTTATTCATTGGAATTGATGTGTTTGCCTCTGCTCTTGGGGTTATTCTAAGGTCTGGAATCCCCTGAAAGCAGCCTGAATATAGTACTGAGCTATATTGTTCTTAATCTCGGTTATTGCTCTCCAGTTGCATTAATTGAATATATATTATTACTGTTTGTTACTGTTACCCACAGAAATATTGCAGTAAAGACAGTTTCTGTGTTTTATCATTGCGTGTGTGTTTGTAATTGGTCCTTGCACTTACACTATTGTCAGGTGTGCCAAGAGGGGGCAGAGACCGTTATTGGGGTTGAGAGGCAAAATATGCAACAAACATACTTAAGCGGCTGGGGTAGCGCTACATATGTAACCGTGTGTTGAGCCTATATTGATCAATGCATTTCAATACACCTGGTGTGAATGTATTTTTACTTGTCCCTTTCATATCTGTTGTCTTTAAAATCAGATGAACCTATAATCTTCATCCTATGAATCCAGAAATGGTACTAAATTGTTTCCTGTCCTGTATTGTACATACTAATTACTCTGGTGAGCTCTTGTAAATTTTAGTGTATTGTTAATCCTTCGATAGCTCAGCTGGTAGAGCGGAGGACTGTAGAGTGTTAATAGCAATCCTTAGGTCGCTGGTTCAATTCCGGCTCGAAGGAATTTTTTTTTTTCTCTATTGCCAATGAACATTCCTTCCTTTATCTCTTATAGAGTCTATTACTTTATTAGACATTGTGATTCTTTACATGTAGTTGTTTTTTTTTTTTTTTTACATGGACTGAGAACAATCTGATTTTCTAGTTAGGTTTTATGTTCACCACATGCTGCTGTCAGGGCTGGAGGAGGAGTCAGATGAATAAAGCAGCTTTAGACCTCGCAGTACCATTTCCTGCTTAGTGTCTGTACACAGACTGTTTGCCAGAGTGAGCTCACTATCTTCCTTTCAATCGCAAATGACAAAAGATAAAATATATACAATTTTACTATCACATAGTACAGACACTTTCAGTACTCAGACTGACGACAATTCATGTCTCCCATATGGTCTAGCGGTTAGGATTCCTGGTTTTCACCCAGGCGGCCCGGGTTCGACTCCCGGTATGGGAAGATTGTTATTTTTTTTATTTTTTTACAGGACCTGCATAATTTTCCCAGTGTCACTACTCATAACTGCAAAAATTTGTGAAGAGCAGCATGTATGAAATATGCTTCATTATTTTACAATACTTGTTTTAGCTCCCTTCATAGGTTTTGTTTACACATGTATAATTAATGGTAAAAAAACAAAAAAAAAAACATATACTTACCTCCACTGTTCAGCACATTTTGCACAGAGTGGCCTTGAACCTGCTCTTCTGGGGTCCCTCGGCAGCTCTCACACATCTGATAGCCCCCTTAGAGAAGCACTTCCCCGAGGGGGTTACCTTGCGGCTGCGCTCCCGAGTCCAGCATTCGGCATCCATAGAGGCCGAATGCAGAACACGGCCCCGCCCCCCTGGCGCTCGCGCCACTGGATTTGATTGACAGCAGCGGGAGCCAATGGCTGCGCTGATATCAATCTATCCAATCAAGAGCTGAGAACCCCAGGCAGAGAGACAGCACGTCCCGTCAGGGTCAAGTTCGAGGCTTCAGGTAAGTAAAACGGGGAGCTGGGGGCGGTCACTGACAGGTGTTTTTTCACTTTAATGCATAGGATGCATTAAAGTGAAAAAACACAAAGGTTTACAACCCCTTTAATTTATTAATTATAATAAATATACTTAGATCAGTTTTAGCATACGAGTAAGGCTTGATTCACACTAACGCGTTTTTTGATGCATTTTGCAGAAATGCAGGAAATTTTTTTAACATGGGTTCCTATGGAACATGTTCACATCAATGCATTTTTGTGCCTCTGCATTTTTGGAAAGAGTCGGGGACTTTTTTCATGCAAAATGCAGCGTTTTGCATGTAATAGAAGTCAATGGACCCGCATCAAAAACGCAAGTTCCACGTTTTTACTGCGTTTTTGCTGCGATTTGCAGGGGGTTTTTTCCTATTTTTTTCACTGTATATAGCTGCCACCAACCACAGTGTAACAAAAAAAGGAAAAAAAAACCCCAAAACGTGGAAAAATCACGGTAAAAACACGTGTCCAAAAACGCTTCAAGCGCCGCAAAAGGCTCGATTCACATCTATGAATGTTGCTTTTGAGCGTTTTTGCAGTGCTTTTTGCGGTGCTTGTCGCGTTTTTGGACACGCGCTTTTACCACGTTTTGCTTTTTTCCCCCCCCTTTTTTTTTTACACTGTGGTTGCTTAGCAACCAGCTATATACAGTGAAAAAAAAAGAAAAAACCCAAATCGCTGCAAAATCGCGGTAAAAACGCGTTAAAAAGCGGTACTTGCGTTTTTGATGCAGGTCCTTTGACTTCTATTACATGCAAAACGCTGCATTTTGCATGAAACGTCCCCGACCCTTTCCAAAAATGCAGAGGCACAAAAATGCATTGATGTGAACATGTTCCATAGGAACCCATGTTAAAAAATTTCCCTGCATTTCTGAAAAATGCAAAATGTATCTAAAAATGCGTTAGTGTGAATCAAGCCTAAGGCTGGATTCACACCTATGCATTTTTAGTGCTTTTTGCATTTTGCAGATCTGCACTACAGTCCATTTAACATTGTTTTCTATGGAAGACGATCTGTAGTGCAAATCTGCAAAATGCAAAAAGCTAAAATAATGCATATGTGTGAATCCAGCCTAAGGCCTGATTAAAGAGGAAGTAAACCCTGATGGGTTTACTTCCTCTTTGATTCCCTGCAAAGGTAAAGCATAATGGACTACTATGCATCGCATAGTAGCCCATTATGTTTCACTTACCTGACACAGGAGCCAGCGAAGTCACCGCTGTCCCCTGTATTTCCGAGCGTCCATCTTCTTGGTGGGTCTCGCTGCTCCAGCGCTGTGATTCGCCGGAGCAGCGATGACGTCACTCCCGCGCATGCGCACGGGAGCCAACACTCGCGGCATATCGCCGCGATCTGCGGCTTACCCAGTGCACCTGCGTGCCGCTGTCTACGGCGCATGCGACGTAGACAGCGGTGGCTGTCTTCAGGTAAATATCTCCTAAACCGTATAGGTTTAGGAGATATTTCTTGGACCTACAGGTAAGCCTTAATCTAGGCTTACCTGTAGGTCAAAGTGGTTTGTAAGGGTTTACAACCCCATTTTTTGGGGAACTTTCGGTTATTCAGAAATACACTACAGTCCATTTAACATGGTTTCCTATGGCCACGTTCCCATCTGTGCATTTTATGGAAAGGGCAGGGACTTTTTCTGTTTTTTGGTTCCATAGACTTCAATAGATCAAAAACATGTATTGAAAAACACAAAAAGGGCCTGGAATATGCAAACTGCAACCTGCATAGGTGTGACCCAGGCCTTAATCTACATTGAATCTTTTCTTTTTATTTTAGCCATGGAACTATCCTCTTTAGCTGAGGTTTTATTGAAAGCTCCTCCAAAAGCAGAACTAAGGCTGGATTCAAGGCTGGACCTATGCATTTTTTGTGCTTTTTGCATTTTGCAGATTTGCTCTATAGAACATGTTCCATAAGAAATAATGTTAAATGGACTGTAATGCAAATCTGAAAAATGCAAAAAGCACTAAAAATGCATAGGTGTGAATCCAGCCTAAGGCCTGGTTCACACCTATTCAGGTTGCATTTTTCAATACGCATTTTTGATCCTTTGAAGCCTGTGGAACCAAAAGGCAGAAAACCTTCCCTGGTCCTTTACATAAAATGCACAGATGTGAACGTGACCTATAGGAAACCATGTTAAATGGACTATAGTGGGTTTCTTTAAAACTGAAAATGCACAAAAAAATGCATAGTTGTGAACCAAGCCTAAAGTAAGTAGAACTTGCGAGCCAGGCTATGGGGGAAAAAAAGCAATATTGTCAGTACTTGTGCCCAATGTATGTACCTGTCAGAAACAAGTATAAGAATCTGTCAGTGCCCACACTGAGGTTGGAGTGGCCATTCTGTATACTCCTTCCCGGTCACTGCACCCATCACAGTAACAGACACATGGCAGAGGAGTTTTGTATAGTAACAGAATATGTAGTGTGGCAGCACGCAGGTAAAGTCACCTGGTTGTATCCAGGATGGGAAATATGTGTGCCCTAGATTCAGGCTTTATTAAGGTTAGTGAACCCAGATAAGACTTGCACTTATCCGTACTTCACTATAGAAAGGGACCTGCTGTATCGAGTGGCTCAAAGGGCAGAAGAAACCATTGAGCAACTTGTGGTGCCCAAACCTTACAGGAAGTTGGTGTTAGAATTGGCCCATGGGCACATTCTGGGAGGTCATCTGGGGACCGAAAAAACCAGAGAGAGGGTACTGCAGAGATTCTATTGGCCTGGGGTCATGAAGGAAACAGAAAATTATTGTTCCTCCTGCCCTGTGTGTCAGAAGTCGGCACCTATGCCACATTTCCTTAACCCGCTGGTACCTCTTCCTATCATTGAAGTCCCCTTTGAGAGGATCGCAATGGATTTGGTAGGTCTGATAATGAAGTCTGCTAGGGGGCATCAGTACATTTTGGTTATATTGGACTATGCCACCCGTTATCCGGAAGCAATTCCTCTTCGAAATACCTCGGCCAAAACCATAGCCAAAGAGCTATCTCTTGTTTTTAGCCGTGTGGGTATTTGTAAGGAACTGCTTACGGACCAAGGTACACCCTTTATGTCCCGGGTTATGAAAGAACTATGCAAGTTGTACAAAGTGACACAATTGCGTACCTCTGTGTATCACCCCCAAACAGATGGGTTGGTTGAAAGATTCAACAAAACCCTAAAACAAATGTTAAAGAAGGTGGTGGATAGAGATGGAAAGAATTGGGACTGTCTAATACCCTATCTGATGTTTGCCATTAGGGAGGTACCCCAATCCTCTACGGGTTTCTCACCCTTCGAGTTGCTCTATGGGAGACACCCAAGAGGGCTGCTGGATATCGCCAAGGAAACTTGGGAAAATTAGAGTTCTCCTCACAGGAGTGTGATTGAGCATGTCGCCCTGATGCAAGATAGAATTGCACAGGTAATGCCAATTGTAAAGGAACATTTAACCCAAGCGCAGTTAGCACAGCAGAGAGTGTACAACCGTGGGGCCAAGACCCGTACTTTTTCCCCGGGGGATAGGGTCTTGGTGCTAGTCCCTACGGTTGAAAGCAAATTTCTGGCCAAATGGCAAGGTCCATATGAAGTAATTGAAAAAATTAGTGAGGTGAACTACAGGGTTAGACAGCCAGGAAGGCGAAAGCCGGAGCAGATCTATCACGTCAATCTGCTGAAAGCCTGGAGGGATAGGGAAGCCCTAGTCGCAGAGACTTTGTCACAAGTACAGCCTGATTGCTTAGTTCCTGAGGTTGGAATAGCAGACACCTTATCGAAACCCCAACAACAGGAGGTTAAAGAGTTTGTACTTCGTAACAAAGAGATTTTCTCTGAGCTTCCGGGACAAACATCTGGCGTAGAGCATGACATTATCACCCCGCCAAGAGAAAGGGTAAAACTAAAACCTTATAGAATACCAGAGGCCCGACGGGGGGAGGTTCAAAGGATGCTGGAATTGGGTGTGATAGAGGAGTCCCAGAGTGACTGGTCCAGTCCTATCGTACTAGTGCCCAAACCTGATGGGAGCTGGCGGTTTTGTAACGATTTTCGACAATTAAATAAAGTTACAAAATTTGACACCTACCCCATGCCGCGTATAGATGAGTTGATTGACCGGCTGGGAACAGCCCGATATATGACAACTCTTGATCTCACCAAAGGGTATTGGCAAATTCCCCTGGCCGAGTCGGCCAAGGAGAAAACTGCGTTTGTAACCCCAGATGGGGCATTCCAATATAAGAGAATGCCGTTTGGGTTACAGAATGCACCGGCAACATTCCAGCGGAAAATGGATAAGATTCTGAGGCCCCATCAGAAATATGCTGCAGCTTACCTGGATGATGTAATTATCCATAGCACAGACTGGGTCTCACGTTTGTCAAAAGTACAAGCAGTCCTAGACTCTATCCGGGAAGCTGGGTTTACGGCCAATCCAAAGAAGTGTACCATTGGACAGGAGGAGGCCAAATATCTTGGGTACACTATTGGGAGGGGGGTGATAAAACCCCAAGTCAATAAAGTCGAGGCCATACAGAGTTGGCCACGTCCCAACAGCAAGAAACAGGTACGAGCCTTTCTGGGAATCGCTGGCTATTATCAACGATTCATTCCCCATTTTGCTTCTCAGGCTGTGCCCCTCACCAACCTGACAAAAGGGAAAGAGTCGGTCATGGTTAAATGGTCCCCAGAGGCTGAAGAAGCATTTCAGTCCTTAAAAACAGCCTTATGTAGCCAGCCAGTGTTGTACTCACCAGACTTCTCTAAGGACTTCGTGGTACAAACTGATGCATCAGACGTTGGGTTAGGAGCAGTGTTGTCCCAGGTCTGGAACGGGGAAGAGCACCCAGTCATTTACCTCAGCAGGAAGTTGAAGTCCCATGAGGTAAATTACTCCACGATTGAGGAGGAATGTTTAGCAGTGAAGTGGGCTCTAGATTCCCTTCGGTACTATCTGCTAGGTAGGCACTTTGACCTGGTGACTGATCACACTCCTTTAAAGTGGATGGCTCAAAACAAGGAGACCAATAGAAGGGTAAATAGGTGGTTCCTGGCCCTACAGGAATTTAACTTTACAGTTAAGCATCGCCCTGGTGTTAAAATGGGGAATGTGGATGCTTTGTCTCGGATACATGCGTGTCTGACTGCTTGTGTTACAACCCCAAGGTTGAAACAAGAGGGGGGGTATGTGGCAGCACGCAGGTAAAGTCACCTGGTTGTATCCAGGATGGGAAATATGTGTGCCCTAGATTCAGGCTTTATGCAGACTTGTACAACTAGAGGGGAAGAGTTAATGAGCCCAGCTGAAGTAAGTGGGCTCATTAAGACCTCTACAAAAAACCCCAGCATGCTTAGGGAGATGCTCCATCCTGGAACCAGTTTTGTGTTGTATAGACTGGGGAGTGTGACACTTGTTCTGTGCGGTGAGTTAACGCCTGTGTGGCAAACCTCTACAACAGAGACAGGGACTGGTGCTGCACAAGGCTGCACTCAGTTGTTAGATAGGGAATCTAAGTGTGTAGTTAGAGGTCAAAATGACCAAGGATTTATTTTCATGTTTTATTTTTGTTTGGCTGTTATATGTTTCACTGCATGTAGCATAAATAAACCGCATCTTTTGTATTTTTGCACCTACAACGCTGTCTGCTGTGCCTGATTTTGTGTTGTGAACCCATCCAGGGGGTCACACACACCCGCTGCCGAGCTAACCCCTCACAGTAGCCGTAGGCCCCTTTCACAGAAGAGATCCGATCAGGGCCGGCTGTCCATTTTTCAGCCGGACCTAACAGGACCCTCCATTCTCCTCTACGGGCAGTCGGATGTGAACATGCTTGTGTCCGTTTACTCTTTTGTTGCAAAAGATTGCCAGAATTAGACGCAAGTAGTTCTAAAAAGAACTACCCACAGAAAAGTTTGTTAGGACTTTACTGATATCTTCAATGTGTTTCTTCTGCAAAAAACATAGTTACCTGTCCATTTGCACTTTATCCAATCATGGCTCATTTCCGCCTCACAGTATAAAAGTATTCATTCAATGGCAGCCATTTTCAGTGTGATTTTGGCATGGAGAGACATAGACCAGGACTCTGTTTAGTGCTATTAGTTAGTGTGCTATACTGTGTTATTTTGCTTCAATTGTCAGTGTAGAATATTAGTTTAGTGTAAGTCTAGGGATAGTGTGAGTGTAGTGAGGAGGACCATCATTCAGCTTTGCATAGCATGCAGCTAGAGTAGGGACAGCTCAGATAGTTTCACTGTAGTGTAGTGAGACCGTGTCATTCATAAGTACATTAGTGTGGAGTAGGGAGAGCTCATATAGTTTCAGTGTAGTGTAGTGAGACCGTGTCAGTAATCTTTACATTCGTGCATATCTAGAGGGACAGTTCAGATAGCGTCAGTGTAGTGACGGTTGAACACCATCTATTTGATTGCGTTACTGCCAGTTTAACACCATATTGTTTTGCATGTGTTACTGCCAGTTTAACACCATATAGTTCTGTGTGCGTTACTGCCAGTTTAACTCCATATAGTTCTGTGTGCGTTACTGCCAGTTTAACTCCATATAGTTCTGTGTGCTTTACTGCCAGTTTAAAGCCATATCGTTTTGTGTGCATTACTGCCAGTTTAATACCATATCGTTTTCAGTGCGTACTGCCAGTTTAATGCCATATCGTTTTGTGTGCGTTACTGGCAGTTTAACACCATATCGTTTTGTGTGCGTTACTGCCAGGTTAACGCCATATAGTTTTTGCGTGCGTTACTGCCAGGTTAACGCCATATAGTTCTGTGTGCGTTACTGCCAGTTTAACGCCATATAGTTCTGTGTGCGTTACTGCCAGTTTAACGCCATATTGTTTTGCGTGCGTTACTGCCAGTTTAATGCCATATAGTTTTGTGTGCATTACTGTCAGTTTAAGGCCATATAATTCTGTGTGTCACTGTACGCTTGGCGCATTATATTGCAGTATATTATAGTGTATCCGTGGAGTGTGTCTGTGTAGTGTGAGTACTCAAATTAAAGTGAACCAAACACCTCTTTACATTGATTAAAGTGCATCTATGTACAGATTTAAACTCCTTCTTTACATTTGCTTATAAGCATGGCCCCCTTCCTCCCAATAATGTCTGGGAGGACAACAAAAAGAGGCAGACATTCCCTTGGTGCTGTGAGAAGGCCAGCAACAAATGTGTCAACGGGCAAAGGTGGACGTGGTGGTCAGTCCTCAGGCAGGGCATAATTTCCTCTGTTTAGTGACTTTGCCCATGCTATCCAGCCACAGTATGCAGAGGAGGTGGTGGACTGGCTTACTAAACCTTCCTCACCCTCCTCATCCTCTGTCATGCAGAGACAAATGTGCAGTCCCCTGCAGTTGCCAGAGTGGATAAACCTGCCTCCTTGTCCCCATCTATTCCTGCCATAGCCCCAACATCAGCCATTGAGGAGTCAGCTGAGTTATTTGACCACAGAGTCAGCCACTTGCTCCTTGATGATGCCCAGCCATTACTGGATTCAGATGTTGGTTCTGATGTTGAGGACAGGAACATGAGCCTGGGGAGAGGGAGTAACGCTGGTAGACAAATTGGCATTCATGTTTCCCAAGCCGCAGCGTATTGCTAAGTTGTCTCCAGTGGTAATGATGAAGATGGAAGAGATGATGATAATGATGATGAGTTCACTGATGCAACTTGGGTGCCAGATAGAACAGAGGAGGAAACTGAAGGTGAGGCAGCACAACCCCAAGGAGGTTGACATCAAGAAAGAGTAGAGAGCAGCCACCCTCTATTCCATCACATTCTGCAGCTGGTATCTCCAGGCCCACTCCCCAAAGCTCAGTTGTCTGGGGTTTTTTCAGCACATCTGCAGCAGATCACACTGTTGCTATCTGCAAACTGTCTCAGGCACATCAAACGTGGCAAAAATACCAACCATTTGGGTACCGCATGCTTAACAAGGTATTTAATGTCCAACCACTCAGCCTGTTGGCAAGAGCACCTAAAAGCCACACAAAAGGGGCACAAATCTGTTCTTCCTCCTCCTTACCCACTTCACTCTGCCCCTGCGATACTGAGTCATTACCTCTCAGCAGCCTCCAATGACAAGGATAATGGTATATCACAGGGTGTCTGAGGTCCAATCAGCACATCTGCCAGCAGCACACCACCAGCTGTAGACTGTAGCCGGCAAATTTCTCTGCCCCATCTGCTGCAGTGGAAAAAAAAATACAGTCCTTGCCACTCACATGCCCAGTGTCTGAATGCAAGCTTATCAAAGCTGTTGGCTCTGCAACTTCTGCCATTCAACCTGGTGGATTCTGCCCCCTTCTGTGAATTGGCGAAATGTGCTGTACCACAATGGCAGGTTCCCAGTTGCTACTACTTTTCACATAAGGTCGTTCCATCTCTCTACTATCACGTGGAAGGGAATGTTTTGGCATTGTTGGGCAAAGCAGTCAGCCATGAAATCCACCTTACTACTGACACGTGGTCCAGCAAGCATGGGCAGGGACGATATATTTAATTCACAGCACACTGGGTAATGCTGCTTGCAACTCAAAAGGATGCAGGACAGGGCTCTGTGCTGCAGCTTGTTGTGCCCCCACGTCTCCATACAGTTGGTGGTGATGATGCCAGACCTGTGAGCTCTACCCCCTCCTCCTCTACCCCCTCCTCCTCTACCACCTCCATGCCCTCCTCTGCAGAATTGTCCTATGAACATCAGGTACCCCCTAAGAGTTCAAAGGGCTATTCCCAGAGACAGGCTAAAAGGTTCCATGCAGTGCTTTAGCTGGTATGTTTAGGGGACAGGAACCACACCAGATCCGAGATTCTTGCAGCTCTGCAGGGACAGGCCCAGAGGTGGTTCACACCACGCCAGCTGGAGCCAGGAATGGTCATGTCCGATAATGGCTCAAATCTCCTGTCAACGGGTACTTGTGCCAGTATGGCACGATTACAGTCTTAGGCCACTTTTTTCCCCCACGCCAATGGCTGATCATTAAGGATGCATGCACTGTATTGTCACCATTTGAGGAGGCCACAAGGATGGTGAGCAATGACAGTGCATGCACCAGTGACACAATCCCTGTTGTGTTTTTCTTGGAGCAGACTCCGTGTGGCGTTATGCACAGGGCACTGGATGCAGAGCAGCAGGAGGAAGAGAAGGACTTCCTTTCCTCTCAAGGACCACTTCATCCAGACACCATCATTCCTGTCACAGAACACACAGGAGAAGAGAGGAGAGGAGGAGGATTCTGGCACTTTCATAGGCTTCGAAGAAGTGGAAGACATGAATCAATCTGTAAGCAATGGTTTTCCACTCCCAGGACTCTTGGGAGTAGTACGTGGCTGCGAGGAGGAAGTTCCAGATGCTGTCATCCTGAATGACCCAGAGAAGTCTGCTTCTCAAGCCTCGGCAAATTTGAGGCGTATGGGCAACCTCATGCTTCAAAGCCTGCGAAAGGACCCAAGAATACGTGGCATAAAGAAAAAGGCTGATTACTGGTTGGCAACCCTCCTTGACCACCATTATAAGGGGAAGGTCTCAGAACTCATCCCATCCCCATAGAGAGTGCAGAAAATAAAATCTATTGAGGACACATTAAAGAGGATTTTATTGAACATTTTTCCTGACTTCAGTAGCTTACAGTGTCATGGAAAACGTCATTCTGAGTCTTTTTTTTTTCTTTCTTTTTTTATAAATTCTTTATTTGTTCACAAAGATAGTTTTACAACGATACATTTGAAAATCGGTACGTCATACCCTCTGTTTAACAACTACCCTTCTTCACAACAGACATTAAAAGAAATGATATTCTCTACCGAATGGTTTGTCGTTTAATCACATATCTTTAACAAACTGATAAGAAGCCACTTTGTTCTAACCTTGTTTTTTCCTTAACCAGGAACAACCCTGATTGTCCTCCACGTAAGAGGTCCACCAAAACCACCAAAAATTTGAGAAAAAAAAAGAGAAAGTATTGTACTCTGCCCCTCCATATCATCCTCTTTTCTCCTGTCCCCCCGCACCCCCAACCATAACCCTCCCCACGTCTCTCAAAATCACTTATTGTTACAAGATTTATAGCATTTATTTAGGGATTTTGTTCCCTGTATATATTATAGGTAGTCCAGACCTTTGGGTACTTATCCTATTGTTCTTTCAACATCATGGTAAGATTTTTTCTGTTATTCTGCCAAGTCACTGTGATCTAGTTGGGGATGCAGTACTTTTCCAGAGAATCGTAATACAGGCTTTTGCTGCAGTCAGCAAATGCCTCAAAAGTGAGTTTTTGTATTTTTCAATGGATATCGGAATATCATGCAGCAAATAAGCTGCTGGATTTTCCCAGAGACACTTCCATAATTTCTTTAATTGTTTCAGAGGCAATCTTCCAAAATTCTTTCAGTCCAGGGCATTCCCAGAATATTTGCATCATAGTGCCCTCTGCACCCTGACATCGCCAGCAAAGGTTCGATATTTGTGGATTTTAGTCCCTAAGTAACATATATGGGAGTTTGTCCATCTAAAAGTGAAATGAGTGGATAGCTGATTTTGTAAAACCGTGTTTACTTATACACCCATCACTTCTGATTTACTGTAGTTTACCTTAAAATTGGACATCCCTCCATATTTGTGCATTTCCAATATTAAGGATGGGAGCGATATAACTGGAGAGGTTATGAAAAAGTTTTGAGTCTTCTGTTGGTCAAGAGAGGAGTGTTGAAGAAGGCGTCCGCCTAAGTGAGGAATTTCAGAATTATTTTAGTTCTCGCCGCCCAGGGCTGTCAGCTTCCAAATCCCATTGGCAGCGTCTGCATCACATGGTGGATGATTACCTTGGGGCCAAAACAGAGATAGAGAGCTTTCCAGCTGACGATCCACTGACTTACTGGGTTATGAAAATAGACCACTGGCCAGAGTATCCTATTGAGGGGGGAGAAGATTTTTTCCAATGCATCATGATAGCTTTGCGGGCATAGTATAGTAACAGACAGATGAGTATTTTCCTGGCTTGAAGTACAGATATTTGTTCCGCCAGCCCCAGCAGACAATATTTAGGATCATAGAGGATTCTAGTTTTGGTGACCTTAACTATTACCCGGAGTATTGCCGTCCAGTACTGGACTATCACTGGGCAGTCCCAGAAAATGTGAAAATAATCGCCCCGTTGATGCGAGCAATGCCAGCACGCCGGAGAATGGACCGGCAACATCTGGTGCAGCCAAGAGGGGTATAATGAGCTCTATGTACAATTTTGTATTGTACTAGTTTGTCCCACGCTGAGACCAAGGCGAGAAGGGAGAGTGCCATATCTCCCTCCAGTCATCCTCGTCCAGCCTCGGTATGTCCCCCCCCATTTCCTGCAGAGGGAGGACAGCTCGGGGGCGGCAGCAACCAACAGGGACCCATAAAGTTGGGACGTGGGTTTCTCCAGGTCCTTCACCCGCAGGATGGATTCGAGCTCAGAATACTCCAAGATGACTGGTTGGCCCAAGAATTGACACTGGAAAGCATGAGCCAATTGTAAGTACCTAAAATAGATCTGTTCAGGAACATGAAATTTGGCACGTAGAACATGGAAGAGGGAAAGCCCTCCATTAGTGATCACATGTTGAAGGGTAAGGATTTCATATTTGGCCCAGGCCTGCAGATCCGGGATGGTATGAAACTGCGGGAGGTTAGGTTTCAGTCACAGGGGTGTGTGAGGAGACCAAGAGTTAGGCTGGGGTGTCCTCAGGGCCTCACCCACTTCCCATGCCCGTATAGTGGTTTGCATAGAAGGGGTGAGATAGTGGAGTGTCTTATGCCCCCTAAATAGCAACCCCTGCTGTGCCTCCAGAGACCCCACTATATCCGCCTCCAACACCACCGCAGAGTTGATCAGATCCGGCTGCAGCCACCAATGGGCGGTCAGGAGCTGGGTGGCCAAGTAGTACTTTTGAAAATCCGGGAGGGCTAAACTCCCACTGTCCACAGGCCTAGTCAAAGTGGTGTATTTAAATCTAGGTGGCTTGGGCTCCCATATAAAGGCCTGGAAGAATGTTTTTGGCATAGGTTTCATGGGCAAAATTAACAACCAAAGACCAATTTTTTAGCACCTGTTTGATAAGTTTCTATCATTGAAATTTTTTACAGCAAGGCCAATTCTTGCTTTCATCAAGAGTACCTCTATAGGGTTACATTGGGGTGGCGCCTCTGACACCCAAAGAGTAATTTTTCTGCACCTGTTTGACAGGTGCATATCATTGAAATTTTTTACAGGAAGGCCAATTCTTGCTTTCATCAGGATTACCTCTATAGGGTTACGGTGGGAAGGTGCCACCAACACCCAAAACCAATTTTTACGCACCCGTTACATCTATCCAAAGTCAAAGTGACACCAGAATGTATCCAAAAACTCTAATCTTGTGCACTACACAGTGCACTACATTGTGGCCTCATCATACACACTGGCTACCCAGCTGTTGCTGAGAAAAATGAAGGCAGCTTGCAGGGAAAATGTCTTTTTTTTTTTTTTTTTTGCCTTTATACATGCAATTATTGCTGCAGCAGATTCTAGACATGGTAAAGATATGCAACTTTACAGGTAGACTAAGGGGACCCCCCAGGCACTATAATGGAAGGAATTTGTAATTTTTATGCTTTCACTTTAAAAATCAAAAAATCACTGCTCATTTAAAAAATTACATTTTTCACAAACTTTTTTTATTGATACATATCCTCCAGGGCAGGACCCGGACCCCTATAACCATTGTATGTCCAATTACTTGCATATAAGCCTTCAAAACGAGCACCTTTGATTTTTGATGTTCGGGTCCAATTGACGTTAGTGGGGTTCGTTATCCGAGTCCGAACTTTTGCGGTGGTTGAAAGTTCTGGTGTGAACCGAACAGGGGTCCATTTGGCTCATCCCTATTCAGGAACGCGCTACGTACAGAATGCAGGGTTCAGAAGCACGCTACGTACAGAGTGCAGGGTTCGGGAGCACGCTACGTACAGAGTGCAGGGTTCGGGAGTACGCTACGTACAGAGTGCAGGGTTCGGGAGCACGCTACGTACAGAGTGCAGGGTTCGGGAGTACGCTACGTACAGAGTGCAGGGTTCGGGAGTACGCTACGTACAGAGTGCAGGGTTCGGTAACGCACTATGTACAGAGTTCAGGGTTCGGGAGCACGCTACGTACAGAGTGCAGGGTTCAGAAGCGCTCTATGTACAGAGTGCAGGGTTCAGAAGCATGCTACGTACAGATTGCGGGGTTCAGGAGTGCACTACGTACAGAGTGCAGGGTTCAGGAGCACGCTGCGTACAGAGTGCAGGGGTCAGGAGCACGATACGTTCAAAGTGCAGGGTTCAGAAGCACGCTACGTACAGAGTGCAGGGTTTAGGAGCGCGCTGCGTACAGAGTGCAGGGGTCAGGAGCGCGATACGTACAAAGTGCAGGGTTCAGAAGCGCGCTACGTACAGAGTGCAGGGATCAGAAGTGCACTACTTACAGATTGCAGGGTTCAGGAATATGCTATGCACAGTGTGCAACATCTCCTTTCCACCCCTCCTTCTGAGTTCTGACATCTGCAACCATCACATTACTCCCATCCCCCACCTCTACACATATCTTCCTCCACAGCCCTCATCCCCCCTGCTTCCTTACATCGGTACTGTCTCCCATCTTCCTACCTGGCTTGGCTCTGGTCCCTCCCCGTATAGGCAGCTCCCTTCCTGTGTATTGGGCTACAGTTAGTACCTCCCTGTGTAGGTGGATATCTGTGTTCAGTTCTGCCCTATAGGTCTTATTTCACCATCACTTCAAAATTGTCAGCACAACACTGCCTCTCTTCATCAAGTCCTGAAAAAGCCCGCTCTCAGTATTCAGCCCGCTGGATGAAAAAAAAAAACATACATAGCCGGCCGCCCGGGTGTCACGTACCTGGTTGGTGAGCCTGACGTGTAGAGGAAGGCCTCTCGTACAGCTCCGGCTGGAGAACCACTGAAAGTGAGACAGCAGCCACTGGAGCACGACAGAGTAAGAGTGCCTAGGATCAGTCCAGAAGCCTGTGCAGGTAGTAGCCAATAACTCACAGGCAGGAAGCCGGACTTTGCTGGTAGCAGGCAGATGAGGCAGCAGACAGGCTGGCAGACTTGGCTGATGACAGACTGTGGATGCACAACAGGAAGCAGGAACCTGAAGGTGCTGAGCTGGACTGAAGGAGCTGTAGCAGGCTGGAAGAGCTGGAAGCAGAGTCAGAAGAACCAGGTCAGTAACAGACAGGCAGATCAAGCATAAACGGCAGGCAGAAGCGTAGTCAGGTCACAGGCAGGGTTGGCAACAGATGCAGGGTAAACAGGTGCAGCAGGCGGAGACAGAGTCCATAGTAAAGCCAAGGGTCAGAGCAGGAAGCAGACAGGGATAGTCAGGAGCAAGCTGAATCAGTATCGGAGGTCAAACACAGGAATCAGGATTCACATAAACGCTGTATTGGTCTACAGCGTTTATATGAATGTGAGCAGCTTTATATGAATGTGAGCAGCTTTATGTGAATGTGAGCAGCGTTTATGTGTTATGTGAGCAGCAATTAGACAGCGCTGAAGCTTTGTTTAAAAAGGCCATTTGGCGCCAGTCCTGGTGACACTTTCGCAAATGTACCCCTGGCTGTTCAGCTCATTCCTTGTTGGCTCCTGCGCACGTGTGTGTCTGGAAATGGCAGCCGCACAACGCAAACATCTTTCCAGACAATGGCATAGCTGTCAGTGTTTGAGTTTCCTGAGAGCTATGCCGGGCTCGGCTCACAAAAAGCCGGGGCCGGACTGCGTTTTTTGTTTGGATTACTCACACTTGCCCAGAAAACTTCTATAAGACTAGGTATTTTGATGCATTTTCTAGGGTCTCATCCATACCTGAGCTCCAAAACGTCTGTTTTATGGGTGTTTGATTTTTTTTCTGCCACTGAATGCCCCTCTATGTTTACCTAAATGTCCATGGACACATAGGTGTTTCCAGGAATTTAGGGATGGCAAAAAAATATCCATATGCATTCCGAAGAGGAGCGTTTGGGCTGAAACAATGCACAAAACGCATTTTAACGCTGGGCGCAGTGGTAGCCCGTGCATAGTTGGTACACGGGCGCCGCCCTCCCATCCATGCGCCC